>NW_015506470.1:240534-253187 GCF_001515645.1 Sinocyclocheilus grahami | reverse complement strand
TATTAGTTTTCTCACAACTTGTACACATTTTACTAGTTAGACTTTCTCCAAACTATAATTCCTGACTAAATGTATAATCAAGTGAAACATTATGAAGATTCTGTTTTCTCATGAAGTATGCATACTATACTAAGGTACTGTGGGGAATACACCACTCTTGTATTCACTTGCATCTCTCACAGTAAAGGGACACTCATTCAGTTTTCAACTCCATTCAGAATTTTAAGTAAGTAGAAAAAAAGAAAGTCATGTTTTAGAGAAGAAAAAAAATCACCCACTGACTTTCAAAGCTGCTACATACAGTAGTAAAGACTCTACTTCGAGGACCTTGATAGAAATGCAGTGGAGTGAAAAGTAAAACATTTGTCTTTTAGTGAAGTTAACCCTCTGGGGTTGACTAACGTGGACACGCGTTTTGTGGCATCTTCTCCTGATAACACCGAAAATAACTTAAATTACACTTTTAGACTTTCTCCAAACTATAATTCCTGACTAAATGTATAATCAAGTGAAACATTATGAAGATTCTGTTTTCTCATGAAGTATGCATACTATACTAAGGTACTGTGGGAATACACCACTCTTGTATTCACTTGCATCTCTCACAGTAAAGGGACACTCATTCAGTTTTCAACTCCATTCAGAATTTTAAGTAAGTATGCATTCACTATTTTACAGATGTTACTTTCATTTGATTTATTTACTGCATGGTAAAATATGTTTGCTATGTGGTAATTGTGCTCTTTGTTTCGATAAATTAGTACTAGTATCAGTGAACATCACAATAATGTTAATAATGTAGTTTGTGTAAACAGCATGCTTACTTTGTTATTTCAGATGTGAGAATAACAGTGCAAAAGAACCTGTTGCAAAGAGAGCCAAAGCAAAGCAGCCCACTTGGTCATGGAAATGGAAATTCCTGCCTACACAAGAACCTGGACCACAGCTAAGACCATGTGATGCACACACTCCCATGAGTTATTTTATGTGATAGTTATATGCATTCTAAATAAACTACAAACAAAAAATATATAAATTAATTTTTCCTCACATTCTTTCTTGTAGCAATTCCCTCTAAGGCTCATTATACAGCTCATTATGGAGGCCTTTGTCTTCTCAGGTGTGAATCACAGCATTATGCATGATCGAGTAAAGTACAGATACTCAAAAAGTGTACTTAAGTACAATACTCAAGTAAATGTGCTTAGTTACTGTCCGCCTCTGTGTTCTCAACCAAGGGGGCCACAGAATGACTTAAAAGTGTTTAAACTAAATACACTGAACAAAATTATAAACGCAACACTTTTGTTTTTGCCCCCGTTTTTCATGAGCTGAACTCAAAGATCTAAGACTTTTTCTATGTACACAAAAGGCCTATTTCTCTCAAATATTGTTCACAAATCTGTCTAAATCTGTGTTAGTGAGCACTTCTCCTTTGCCGAGATAATCCATCCACCTCACAGGTGTGGCATATCAAGATGCTGATTAGACAGCATGATTATTGCACAGGTGTGCCTTAGGCTGGCCACAATAAAAGGCCACTCTAAAATGTGCAGTTTTATCACACAGCACAATGCCACAGATGTCGCAAGTTTTGAGGGAGCGTGCAATTGGCATGCTGACTGCAGGAATGTCCACCAGAGCTGTTGCCCGTGAATTGAATGTTAATTTCTCTACCATAAGCCGTCTCCAAAGGCGTTTCAGAGAATTTGGCAGTACATCCAACCGGCCTCACAACCGCAGACCATGTGTAACCACACCAGCCCAGGACCTCCACATCCAGCATCTTCACCTCCAAGATCGACTGAGACCAGCCATCCGGACAGCTGCTGCAACAATCGTTTTGCATAACCAAAGAATTTCTGTCAAAAACCATCTCAGGGAAGCACATCTGCATGCTTGTCGTCCTCATCAGGGTCTCGACCTGACTGCAGTTCGTCATTGTAATCGACTTGAGTGGGCAAATGCTCACATTTGATGACTGAAATAGGCCTTTTGTGTACATAGAAAAAGTCTTAGATCTTTGAGTTCAGCTCATGAAAAATGGGGGCAAAAACAAAAGTGTTGCGTTTATAATTTTGCTCAGTGTAATTATCATTGCTGTATTAAAATATTCTAATGCAAATTTAAAATTTGTAAAATTAATGACAATTGTTTCATTAAAAATCATACAAGGTTAATTCCACATGGCTTTGTGCCCTTGAATGACACTTAAAAAAAAAAATAATAATAAAAAAGAAATAAATAAATAATGGAAGATTGTATTGTTTATGGTCAAGCGACCCAGGGTGGAGTGTCCTGACAATTGGTTTTAAAGTGGAAATGAATGTACATATTTATGGCACTGGCAATGTTTTGGGCACTAGTAGAGATACAAAAAAAAAGTTATTAAAATAAAAGATGTCAAATATATTTTTGTAAATTCTAGCTAGCCATCTAGCTAGCAAGCTGCAATGCTGGAGTGACGTACATAAGTTGTCTACAGTGCCAAGTTGTGCAGTTCTTTACATAACAGGGCTGGTTGACTGGCTGCTTCATTTCCACTTTAAATAGTGGAATACATAGTGTATAAAGCAATTTACAAACTTTTTACAAAAAATTTAATTTATTTGTAACAATTATATATTAACAGCAATAATATTACATTTCCATTGTCGCCACATTTATTGTCATAGGCACACCTACAGTGAGGAGCGAGGAACAAGGAACGAGGAGAACGCAGGAAAATCCAGAATTAACAGTCTTTATTGACACCAAGGGAAACACACGTAGGACACGGGATCGACGTTCAAGACAGCACGAGGAACTAAGAAAAGGAAACACTTTAAATACACAAGACATGACGAGGGGATGATGAGAAACACCTGGGATCAATAAACATAACTGCACATAAGGGAAAACTGGGTCATGGAAAGCACGTGGGGGAGGAAAACACGGAACACAGGACTGACATTACTCCCCCTCCCGGAAGGTGCGTTCACGTGCCCCACAACATCCAACGGCTTTGGAGGCCCCTCAGGACAGACACGGGACAGCAGGTACCCATGGCATACTCCCCCTCCCGGAAGGTGCGTTCACGTGCCCCACAACATCCAACGGCTTTGGAGGCCCCTCAGGACAGACACGGGACAGCAGGTACCCGTTCCGGGACCCATGGCAGATCAGGCAGTTCGGGGCACCATAGCGGAGCAGGCAGACTGGGAAGCCATGGCGGATCAGACAGTTCAGGAGGCCATGGCGGAACAGGGAGCTCTGGGAGCCATGGCAGAACAGACAGGTCAGGAGGCCATGGCGGAACAGGGAGCTCGGGGAGCCACGGCAGAGCAGGGAACTCAGGGTCCCTGGTCTTGGCACTTGGCCCAGCCTCCACGGACGGATGCCTACTACCCCCCCCCCCAAAAAAAATTATTGGGCAGAATATCGTCTTTAGAGGCTCTCCGTAAGCCTAAATTGGGAACTGTGGCCCTCCCAGGGCTTAACTTGGGAACAGGAGCCCACACTTGAGTGAGTTCTGGGGCTGGAGCCCACACTGGAGAGAGGATAAGGGTCGAGAGCCATTCTGTTCGCCTCATCCTGGTTACGGGTGAATAGGGCGGCCGGCGGGCTGGAGAGAGCCATGGCCGCTTGACTGGGGAACGGCCGGCAGGCTGGTTCTGGCTCGGGGCCGGACGCTCTCCAGACACCGGAGGATCCCTTCCCTCCAGCTTAGTCCCGTGGTGTCTGGGAGGTCCATGGGGTGATGGTAATTGGCCCCGTGCCAGAACAAAGAGTTGATGGTGGCGTAATCTAAAGCTGTTGCCGCGGCAAGCCCGTAGAACTCCCTGGCATACTCGACGAAGGGGAGATCTCTACGGGCTAGCGCGATGAAGCGTGCAGCGATCTCCATAATGGCGGGGGGAAAACACGAAAACAAAAACATTTTCCAAAAACGAAAAACAAACACGGGGGAGGAAGGGCGCCACTTACTGTTCAGGTGCTGTCTTCTGTCACGGTGTGCCTACTGTGAGGAGCTAGGAACAAGGAGCGAGGAGAAAGCAGGAAATTCCAGAATTAACAGTCTTTATTGACACCAAGGGAAACACACGTAGGACATGGGATCAACGTTCAAGACAGCATGAGGTACTAAGAAAAGGAAACACTTTAAATACACAAGACATGACGAGGGGATGATGAGAAACACCTGGGATCAATAAACATAATTGCACATGAGGGAAAACTGGGTCATGGAAAGCACGTGGGGGAGGGAAACACAAAACACGGAACACAGGACTGACACATGGAAGCATTTCAGTTGAAGATGATGAGGAAATTATGCTATCTTTGCTCTCTCTGCCAGCCCTTCTGAGTCAGGTGAATTATGGTTAATTAATCATGATTAATTATTTGAACTGATCAAAACTCCCATTTTTATTATTATTATTATTTTACAAAATGTTTGAAAACAGCTTTGTCATATTAACAGCTGAAATACAAGCAATATCTACGTAATACTAAATATTGTGGTGGGCAACGGGTGGCCTTCAAGTTAAAAAGGTTTAGAACCACCAATCTAAATTTACTGGTTTGTTTGTTTGCAGTCTTATTTAGTGTATTATTTGGCAGAACAAATGGCAGCCATCATGATGGGGGAACATCTTTGTGTGGAATAAAGCAGCGGTTTTAGCATTTGAAAGAGAGCAGTTTATTGAACAAAATTCTGGATTTCCCACTGAGTGCAAGTGGACAAAATGCTCAAATCAACATTTTGTGAGTGACCTTTCAATTTTTCTTTGTATTTATTTATTTACTTGCTTGCTTTCTTAATTACTTATTTTACCTTAAAATGTATATGTATGGATTAAAAGTAACTCCAGTTTTGATTGAGTTTGGTCTTAAAGTATGATATTCATCCTAATTGTATATAATTGTAGTAATAAGAAGTGTACTTAAACAATTTAGCTTAGAGTTATTGGAGGGTGATGCTCACCATCTTGATGATGGCTCATTGCCCATTTGGTGCATTAAAGCACCTGACTTAACCATTTGATATATAGTGCAGCACCTATTCTATCTCCCTTGAACCAATTAATGAGGTCGCTGACCTCCTCTCAGACTATGACTGACAGGTCTTAATGCGGCACATGAGATTCTATGAGGAATACGGTTGCAGTGGTTCACTGCTTCATATATCATCAAGCTGGATCATACATGAGGTGAGGTGATGTGGGAGAAGAGAGCGATGCATGCTGGGAAATCAGGTGTGTTCATTGCTGCCCTGTGGTGTTTCACAGCGGAGTGGAAGGGGAGGTTTGTAATAGCTTCTTCTCAGTAATTAAAGTGTGATAGAGGAACAGGGGAATAACACATTGAGGAAGAGATACACGTCACTGAGTTTAATCTTTAATTCTGTTTCTTTGTTTAACGAGAGCTCTCTCTCTTGCCATTTGCTCCCTCGCAAACACACACTACTTATTCCAGAAACTTGAGATAGGTGTTACAGCCTTTTGTTCAAGAGTTTGCAAACTGTCTCACACAATTTATATCCCCAATTATTATTCATTATAAGCAAGGATGGTATAAAACCTTAATCACTATAAACAGTGAAGAATGCAAACACACTTAGTGTCATTTTCTTTCGCCCCAGAACAAAACATTCTTTAGAACTGGAAAGAAATAGGCACATGTACTCAAGCACTCAGATGTAACAGCAATGATCAATCATGAATACAAAATCAGGGTTTTTCACACTTATAACAGATAACCCTGAGTCATTCTAAACCATGGGTAAATTGAATCCTGGATTATCTTGCCTCACACAGCTCACAATTTACTGGGGGTAAACAATTACTCCTGGGTTTTCATAATCTGACATTTCCTAAATTTCTAAAAGTTAATATTCTTATTTACATATATGCATGTGTCAGTTTCATTAACTGGACAAACGCACCATGAAACCTGTTTACATTGTGGTTATAACATTGTGAATCCTCATATTATATATTGCAGACTACACTTTACTTTTTTTTTCTGAGCTGACTTTTCATTCTTCACTTCTTCACTCCAGTTCGCATGCTTTCTGTCACCATTAGATATTTCCCCCCTCAAACGCTAAAACGACTATTCATACAACACATGCTTAAGTTTTCCATTTGCCAAGCATCTATTTGTAACATTCGAACACTGCATTGTTTCATACTGTACAAGTTTGACATTGCAATACGGTAATAACACTGTATACTTATTCTGTCATATTCCATCACAAAGACAAATAAAATTTTTCAAACAACACCCCAATTTATCAAGCATGTCCATTGCTGCATCTAAGTCTCAGCAGTGTCAGGAAAACAACATTAGTGCTCCAGAGCTTGTCTAATTTGAAATAAATCAAATTTATTAAGATTTACTTGCATTAGAACAATAGTGACATAACCCTCAGGTACTTTACTTTCTTCTTTTTTTATCTCTTTTTTCATATTATTTTCCTTTTTCCTTTTCTGAAGCCATTTTAAAGTCTCACATTCTACTTTAAAATGTTAATTTAATTAGCAGTGTTTGCTAATGGTCTGAATGATAAACCAAAATAAATTCATCCTCCCTGCACTGTCTGTCCTTGCCATAAATGATACCTCAAATTATATAATAATATTTTTACAGACAGGAACATCATAGACACTTGGGCTTTTTCAACTTGAAGCAACACACTACAGCATAACAGTATGGCTCTTTACTCATATCCACAGAACTTGGAATTCAAATATTTTCTGTATAAGTAGAATACATTTTGCCATGATAAAGTTATATCTGACAGCTCCTGTCTCATTTTAAGAAAACAGGTTTATTACAAGCTATTATAGTATGCTATTTAATCTGCACATTAACATGAATGATTGCAAGCTAATCAGCTGTAACATCAAAATATGCCAGCTATTAACGAGCAACATATCGTCTTTTATAGAATTAGTGTTTCATGTAGATTCTGAAAGTCTATTCTTATAACTCTTTCTTAAAACTCTTATCTTTCATTCTTGCACCACAATATATAGTACCTGACATAACAGAACACTGGCAGTGATGATGAACAGGCCAAGCTGATATTACAGTGTGTAATATAAGACAGCTGGAACATTGTATTGACTAATCATCATTTGTCCATTTTATAACCATTTAAGCTAATTTGTTGTTGATATACATACATACATACATACAGTATATATATATATATATATATATATATATATATATATATATATATATATATAGTTGTGCTCATAAGTTTACATATATGCAATGTGCAAATATGTCCGAATATGCAAATATGTTTCCTGGATGAACCACAACTGTTTTTCAGTTTTGTGATAGTTGTTCATGAGTCCTGCGTTGGTCCTGAGCAGTTCAACTGCCTGCTGTTCTTCAGAAGAATCCTCCAGCTCCTGCACATTCTTTGGTTTTCCAGCATCTTCTGCATATTAGAACTTTTTCCAAAATTGACTGTATGATTTTGGGATCCATCTTTGCACATTGAGGACAACTGAGGGACTCATATGCAACTATTACAGAAGGTTCAAATGCTCACCGATGCTCCAGAAGGAAAAACCATTCATTAAGAGCCAGGGGTGAAAACTTTTTGAATTTGGAGATCAGGGTAAATATAACTTATTTTGTCTTCTGAGAAACATGCAACTATCTTTTGTAGCCTCTGAAGAGCAGTACTAAAATAAAAAAAAAGATATTCAGGCAAAATAAGAAAAATGTACACATCTCCATTCTATTCAAGATGGCGCTGCTGTGTTTGGCATGCCGTCTATTGCTCTTGTTGCTTTGGTCTCTTTATGTATTGTTTTAGCTTGTTATGGCTCGGATACACTAATTTATGATCGACAATCTCTGATTGAAATTGGAAATTCAGTCTCGGACATGGATTATGCTGTTTCGGATGTCACTCGTTTGTATTTTCCACCATTCCTGTCGGACATTCCCAACTACCTGCGTCACCGGCCTCTTGTTGTTCCATGGAGGAAATGCTGTAGACGTCTTGGCAAGCGGAGCGGTCTTGCAGTCAGACTGAGAGCAACATTGGGGTATCGTGGCCGTCAGGCTGTGTGGCACATCGAGGAGGTCTCTTGTCATTGGATTCGTCCTATTGAGGCTTTTGACAGACCTTTAAAGTTTTCCTGTTTTTGGACACGACGCGACGAGGTAAACACCAAGTTTCTTCGCTCGCTAAATCGAGGATTGGAACCAGCCTGTGACTCGCAGCTTCTTAGGATGGCATTGCTCAATGTTCGGTCAGTGCTTAATAAGACTTTTATTTTACGTGACTATTTTACATCACAACATTTGGATTTCCTTTTCTTGACTGAAACCTGGGTAAAATATGGTGACTTAAGTCTGTTTACTGAATTGGTTCCTCTGAATTGCACCTTTTTAAGCACTTCTCGGTTGGCTGGCCGTGGAGGAGGTTTAGAGGCAATTTTTAAAGACTGCTTCCACTGCCAAATTCCAGCTGACCTATATGACAGTTTCGAGCTACAAATGTTCAAAATTGAAGTGGCTGCTGAGTCACGTGTGTTTTACAGACCGAATTACGTGTGTTAATTTATAGACCCCCGCAGTCAAACAGTACGTTTTTTAATTAATTTGCAGACTTCCTGGGCGGTATAGTAACTACATTTGATAAAATTTTACTTCTGGGTGATTTTAATTTCCATATATGTGGCCCCAGTAAGACACTCTCCAGGGATTTCTGTAATCTTATTGACTTTTATGCAGTGGGTGCCCATGCCATATACCCATGCCATACTCTGGACCTGGTTTTCACAAACGGATTCTCTATTTCGGACATTGACATTGGTGATATCAGTTTTTCTGATCATAAATCTGTCTTATTTACCTCTACAATTCTTGGTCGACCTGCTGTTGCAGCTGTGCATGACTCGTTCGCTCTGGCAAATGGCAAATGGCGCAAGGATAGGTTGCAGGTTTCCTATGAACTCATGAGGGATTCTCTCTCAACATTTCAAAAAGCAGTCAAGTCTGCCAAATCTAAATATTTATTGGAGATTATTAATAACAACTACCATTGTCCTAAAATATTGTTTTCAATGATTGATTCTGTTTTAAATCCGGTGGTAAATGTTTTTACTGATGTGACTGAGGCTTTATGCAAAACATTTTTTTAACTTTCTTTCTTGAGAAAGTATATGGGTTGACCACATATGCAATTTGATTCTGACATTAATGAGACACCATGGAGGACTGCTATTTGGTCAACATTTGACCCTGTTACTCTCCCTACCCGTAAAAAGGTAATTAAACATTTAAGACCCACAGTTTGTCCTCATGATGTTATGCCTGCTCATTTTCTAAAACAAGTCAAAAATACTGTTTGTGCAGATGTATGTTCCTTTATAAACATGAGTTTGAGCACCGGAATGGTCCCTGATAGTTTAAAATACGCAACAATTACTCCAATTTTAAAGACATCAAATTCAGATACATCTATTTTGGCCAACTTTAGACCAATCTCTAATTTACCTTTTATGTCTAAAATTCTGGAAAAAGCAGTGTTAACTCAGATACAAGCTTTCCTAAGTTCTAACAATATTTATGAAACTTTTCAATCTGGGTTCAGGAAATTACATAGTACAGAATCTGCTCGTTTAAAAGTTTTAATGACATCTTATTGACCACAGATTCTGGAAATGCTGTTGCTTTGATCTTACTAAATCTCAGCTCAGCCTTTGACTTCCTCCACCGCTCCTCTGTCTTGTAGTGTTCCTCAGGGCTCCATTCTTGTTCCAACTCTGTTTATGTTATATATACTGCCTTTAGCTTTGATTTTTCAGAAATATGGATTTTTTTTTCATTTATATGCAGATGATGTCCAGTTGTACCTCCCCTTTAAACCAAATGATAAAAATGCACTAGGAACATGTGTAACAACGTTTATAGGTCGGGAAGAAGGAGGCGGGAACCGGCGAACATTTAAAGGAAACTTTAATAAAACAGAAATGAGTTTCAGAAGCTTTAAATAAAAAATAAAAAAACTTTTTTTTTAATAAAACATTAAAAAATATTAAACATAAAAAACAAAACAAAATATAAAATTGATTAAAATAAATAAATATAAAAAATTTGATTAAAATACAAATAATACAATTAAAATAAATAGATAAGTGATACAAGTAGATTAAAAAAAATTATGAAAAAGATTAAAATAAGTAATAAAAATATTTTAAAAAGATGGAAATATGGAATTTATTTTCGTTTATATGCAGATGATGTCCAGTTGTACCTCCCCTTTAAACCAAATGATAAAAATGCACTAGGAGCTCTGTATGCATGCATTCAGGAACTTAAGTCATGGCTTACAAATTTTTTTTTGACTCTAAACGAAGGTAAAACTGAAGTAATTATGTTTGGACCTAGTGAAACTCAAGGGTTAACTCAATGGGTCACTCCATGTGCAAAAAAATTAGGTTTTTGGCTTGATTCTGGTCTAAAGCTCAACAAACAAATAAATGGAGTAGTTAAAGTGTATTTTTTCAATCTTCGTAGCCTGACTAAAGTGTAACCATTGTTATCAACCAGGAACTTTGAAAAAATAATTCATGCATTTGTTATTTCCCGTTTAGACTATTGTAATTCACTTTATTATGGGATTAACTGCTCATCCATGGAGCGTTTACAACTGGTCCAAAACGCAGCAGCCAGGCTTTTGATGAGAATACGTAAATCCCAGCACATCTCTCCTATTTTGATCTCTCTCCAGTGGTTGCTTGTAAAATTCAGAGTTGAATTTAAAATATTAACCTGGGTTTTTAAATCGCTTAATAATCTTGCGTCAGTCTAACTCGCTGAGCTGTTGCAATCACACACATCAGCGAGACCACTTAGATCCCTAGGTCCAGACTGAAATATCGTGGTGATCGAGCTTTTGCTATTGCCGGGCCAACACTTTGGAATAATCTCCCTGTTGCCATTCGAACAGCACCTTCTTTGTCTGTTTTTAAATCAATGCTTAAATCTTATTTATTTGAACAATGTATGCTGGGTTAAATTTTTACTGTACTGTTTTTGTGTATTTTCTACAATGGTGGTTGTTTTAAAATGTGCTTTATAAATAAATGAAGAAGAAGAAGAAAAGTTTTCTTCTAAAGGCTCTTAATGCATGTTTTTTTTCTTCTGGAGCATCGTGAGCGCTTGAACCTTCTGTAATAGTTGCATATGAGTCCCTCCGTTGTTCTCAGTGTGAAAAGATGGATCTCAAAGTCACTGCTGAAAAGGTTCAAATGACCAGAGAATGTGAAGGAGCTGGGGGATTTTTCTGAAGAACGGCAGGGAGTTGAACTGCTCAGGACCAATGCAAGACTCATGAACAACTATCACAAAACTGAAAAACAGTCATGGATCATCCAGGAAACAACACACAGTATTAAGATTCAAGGGTATGATCTGGGTCATTTTTATAAATTCAGTTATAATTTTTTTCTTGTGGAGTATATATAAACATTTGTTATGTGAAATAGCTTATTCAGGACAGTACTAAATAAAAATAACATGCAATTTTCATGAGCTCTCTTATTTTGTTAAACTTATTAACATATTTGCATATTCTGCAAGGGGTTTGTAAACTTATAAGCACAACTGTATATATATTGGTCTGTTGTGTTTTAGCATACTAAAATGGTATTTTCGGGGATTTCCGGATATGAGGTGTGCAGAGTAGTCGCGCGCTTAGCCTGCTCCCCTGCGGTTTTATGTTTAAGTTTCTTGTTAAACCTTTCTTTTTTCATCTGTAGTGCCAACAAAGTTTCATAAACAGGTTGTAAATGTTTGGATCGCCTTATGTCTAAAGCTAAAGGAAAATTTGCAGAAAAGGATAAGGAGTGCTCGTCGAACATAAGTTCACTGCTGGATGAACACAGAGCGGCCCTTTCGGCCGATTTCAAACCTCATTCGAGTCCCTTGCTTCTATGCTGGATAGCATTCAATCAACTATTAATTATCACGGGCAATGCATTGATTCTCTCAAAATGAACACCACTTCAGTTGACCAACGGCTCTACTCCGCGTTGCAGAAAGACAATGATCTGCTCAAACACAAAGTAGCTGATCTGGAGGGACGCAGCAGCTGTCAAAACATTCGGATCATTGGATTACCCGAATCGATTGGAGGCCCTCATCCATCAGCGTTCTTCTCTCAACTGCTCATCGATGTGCTTGGTCTGGAGGTCCTCACTTCGCCCCCCGAGATAGATCAAGCGCATCAGAGCCTCGCTCCCAAGCCAGCGCCGGGAGGGAAACCACGACCCGTCATCTTGCGTTTCCACCGATTTCAAGTTAAAGACATTTGTAATCCGCGAGGATCGCAAACGGGGCATCCTATATTATAAGGGCCATCCGATTCACATGTTTGGTGACTACAGCCCAGACGAATTGAAGCAGCGCGCCGAGTACAGAGGTTCAATGGCCGAGCTATACAAACGCGGGAACAAGCCCGCGCTCCTTTATCCAGCCAAGCGGTGCATCACTCAACCAAACGGGGATAAAACGTGGCTCCTGTCTGCTTTGGATGCTGTTAAATTCCTTCAAGATTTAAACACGAATTTGTAAAAAGGCCAACAGACATTTTCTGATTATAAATGTCTTGCTGCTCTGCACTTTTTTTCTTC
>NW_015506470.1:235196-238746 GCF_001515645.1 Sinocyclocheilus grahami | reverse complement strand
TACTGTTTTTGTGTATTTTCTACAATGGTGGTTGTTTTAAAATGTAAATAAATGAAGAAGGAGAAGAAAAGTTTTCTTCTAAAGGCTCTTAATGCATGTTTTTTTCTTCTGGAGCTTGAACCTTCTGTAATAGTTGCATATGAGTCCCTCCGTTGTTCTCAGTGTGAAAAGATGGATCTCAAAGTCACTGCTGGAAAAGGTTCAAATGACCAGAGAATGTGAAGGAGCTGAGGGATTTTTCAGGAACTGCTCAGGACCAACGCAAGACTCATGAGCAACTATCACAAAACTGAAAAACAGTCATGGATCATCCAGGAAACAACACACAGTATTAAGATTCAAGGGTATGAACCGGGTCATTTTTATAAATTCAGTTATAATTTTTTTTCTTGTGGAGTATATATAAACATTTGTTATGTGAAATAGCTTATTCAGGACAGTACTAAATAAAAATAACATGCAATTTTCATGAGCTCTCTTATTTTGTTAAACTTATTAACATATTTGCATATTCTGCAAGGGGTTTGTAAACTTATAAGCACAACTGTATATATATTGGTCTGTTGTGTTTTAACATACTAAAATGGTATTTTCGGGGATTTCCGGATATGAGGTGTGCAGAGTAGTCGCGCGCTTAGCCTGCTCCCCTACGGTTTTATGTTTAAGTTTCTTGTTAAACCTTTCTTTTTTCATCTGTAGTGCCAACAAAGTTTCATAAACAGGTTGTAAATGTTTGGATCGCCTTATGTCTAAAGCTAAAGGAAAATTTGCAGAAAAGGATAAGGAGTTCTCGTCGAACATAAGTTCACTGCTGGACGAACACAGAGCGGCCCTTTCGGCCGATTTCAAACCTCATTCGAGTCCCTTGCTTCTATGCTGGATAGCATTCAATCAACTATTAATTATCACGGGCAATGCATTGATTCTCTCAAAGTGAACACCACTTCAGTTGACCAACGGCTCTACTCCGCGTTGCAGAAAGACAATGATCTGCTCAAACACAAAGTAGCTAATCTGGAGGGACGCAGCAGCTGTCAAAACATTCGGATCATTGGATTACCCGAATCGATTGGAGGCCCTCATCCATCAGCGTTCTTCTCTCAACTGCTCATCGATGTGCTTGGTCTGGAGGTCCTCACTTCACCCCCCGAGATAGATCGAGCGCATCAGAGCCTCGCTCCCAAGCCAGCGCCGGGAGGGAAACCACGACCCGTCATCTTGCGTTTCCACCGATTTCAAGTTAAAGACATTTGTAATCCGCGAGGATTGCAAACGGGGCGTCCTGTATTATAAGGGCCATCCGATTCACATGTTTGGTGACTACAGCCCAGACGAATTGAAGCAGCGCGCCGAGTACAGAGGTTCGATGGCCGAGCTATACAAACGCGGGAACAAGCCCGCGCTCCTTTATCCAGCCAGGCGGTGCATCACTCAACCAAACGGGGATAAAACTTGGCTCCTGTCTGCTTCGGATGCTGTTAAATTCATTCAAGATTTAAACACGAATTTGTAAAAAGGCCAACAGATATTTTCTGATTATAAATGTCTTGCTGCTCTGCACTTTTTTTCTTCTTCTTTTGTTTTTATAAACCTTGTTTTACTATGGACTGTAGTTGCATAAATACTAGACCCTTTTGTTAAGTTTTGTATCTTGAATTCAGTATGCATCGTTGCACTGTGGTTTTGGCTGCACATCACTCTAACCTACGGGGATAAAACCCGGCTGTCAGCTTCGGATGCTGTCAAGTCTGTTAAAGATTTAAACACAAACTCGTAAGAGAGCCAACTTACACTTTCTGTTTATTGATGACTTGTTAAGCTGTTTCTGCTATTGCGGTGCTTACCCCTCTTTTATTTTTACTTTTATTTATTTATTTAATTTTTTTAATATATAAATTTCGCCTTATTATGTACTGTAATTCCGTGAGTACCATACACTTAGTTTTTAATCTTGACATATGTATATATCCTTGCACGGTGGTTTTGCTGTAAGATTAATGCAGTTGTAGGGATTTCTTAATACCACAAACCACAGGACTGTGATATGCCACTGAATCGACCCATCATGAGGTCTGGATTAATCTAATCAAGAGATACCACAGAGATCTTTTGTATGAGGACTACAACATATAGAAACCACAATGTCTTGTGACCACCAATGAATGTAACTATTATATCTAAACAGGAAAAGGACAGTAATTTAATCACACCCTCGGGCCTGCAAGCACGGGATATACAGCGTGACACCACATGACCCATTGAACATCTGCTTCCTGCCCTTTCTGAAACCCTTACGTTTCTTTTGTCACAGACAAAGAAACAGAACGTACACAGACAATTCATAAGACAATCAGTGAAAATCATTGAAAGTATCAGAGCAATACATTCACAAATAATATGTTTATGTCTGATGATGTGTTTCCTGTAATCGGTGCAAGTTTAACCAATGTGTATAAACACCTTTTAGTAATTAAGATTATTAATGTGGATGCAAACTATCCGATATTGAGCTTGAATGAAAGCTTGATCCCTCAATTGATAGTTCTTCCAATAAGCCCCTCTCTCAATCTGAATCATTTAAAATCATTCAACTGTTTATGGAGCAGTATGCAGTCTCAGATGTATGGCACTATTTCAACCCCAGTGATAAGCAGTTTTCTTTTTTTTTCTCCTGTACATGGTACCGTTTCTCGAATTGATCTCTTTCTTATCGATAATAAATTGCTCTCCTCTGTTTGTACCTGTTTTTATAGTCCTATAGTAATGTCAGATCATGCTGACAGATCATAGTGGATATTTCATTTCTGGGTGTATCTTTCATGCGATCCCCTTGGTGCTTTAATTAATTTCTTCTTACTGACCCAGATTTCATTGAAACATTAACAGTCGCATTGATCTTTTCATTTCTACTAATGTTAACCCCGACATGTCAGCATCAACAATCTGGGAGGCATGCAAAACCTATTTATGTGGAGAGATAATTTCCTACTCTGCCTTTCGGGAAAAAAAATACTGCTGCAACGGGCATCTCTATTTCTAGGGATTTTAGGAACTTACAGTCCAAATGCGCAAATGCACCTGACCCTGAACTTCTCATAGATTTGCTTATTAAAAAGTCTGAATTTGGCTGCTGATGGGGCAATTGAAGCATTACTTAAGTCTCGTCATAATTATTATGAATCTGGAGATAAGCCAGGCAAAATATTGGCCCACCAAATTCGACAATCTGTCTCAACCCAACATATCTTACAGATCAATACCATCGATGGTACAACTATTAACCCTCAAACTATTAATGACCAATTCAGGAGTTTTTATTCTTCATTGTATGCTTCTGAGTGTTAATCTGAAGAGGCTGAATTTGATGTTTTTTAGCCCCCTAAACAATCCTTTCATTGACCCCGAGACATCTTCTAGATTAGATGAGCCTTTTTACTTTAGATGAAATTAAAGGTGCATTACTTTCAATGCAGAGTGGGAAATGCCCTGGGCCTGATGGTCTGCCTACTGAATTTTTAAAGCATTTGCTGATAAACTTTCCCCATTACTT
>NW_015506470.1:233383-234938 GCF_001515645.1 Sinocyclocheilus grahami | reverse complement strand
CACTGTTTTTTTTTCTAGGCTTGATTGTGTTTATGAGGTGCAGTTTAACATGTGTTAATGCTTCGTTTTTAAAAAAACACATTATTTTTTCACATAATTTACCTTTATTCCACACAGCTCTGTCCCTTCTCTGAGAACCGGGCTGATCTTTTCCTTCTTTTATGAAGTCCTACCCTCAGAAATAGGCAATGGGATCTGATTGGTTAGCTAGCCCAGTGTGTTGTGATTGGCTAAACTACCTCTAGTGCGCTTCTTAATGTCCCGCCCCTCTCCTCAGCTGCATGTGCTCCAGTTGTATTGTAAACAACGTGTCGTTAATATAGCTTATCAGGTTGAGCCCGATTGAGAAGCAGAGGATATTATTGAAGAGGATCGTGCAGAATCTGTGCAAGCATGGCTTTTAATGGTAGGCCTACTTCCCGAACCCGGGAAGTAACTCGTTGTAGTCCCTACCAGCTGTTTTTGTAGGCATTAAACTACCAGAATTTTAAAAGACAATATCTCCGTTTGCATTGAACTTTCAGATTCGTAACTTTGCAGATATTGTTTATGCTCAAACAGCAACATTACACACTAACTAACGTTAAACAAGTGAAATCGCAATAAACCACCCCTTTAATAATCTCATTGCTTTAAAATTGCCAATTTTATTACAAAATTTACAAAAAAGTTATTTTGATTCTCTTTAACGTTGCATGACAGATTGCTGTATTTTTCCTCTTTACTTTGTTATAGCACACAAAAATAATTGAACCGAAGAGTGCATGTTGAAAGATAATCTCTCATGTAATTGCCCAATCAGTATTTTTTAACCATGGAAAGACAGCAATAAAACTCGACTTTTCAGATTTGTCAGTTTTTGGTGAATTATTCCTTTAAGGTCTCTATCCTCTGATTTTTTTACACTACAGAACTTTATTTTATCCACCTCTGTTCTTCATGCAACATGTCATGTTGTGAAAGGTAGCTGTTCACTGACAGCTCAAGCAGGTGGTCTCTCTGTGAGGTTACATGGACACAATCTTTCCTTGCCACTTACATACACATGCAGACACACACACTCAGTGGTGAGTGATAAATGTGGGGGCTAGGAATCCCATCATGCCTCTTGCTCTCTGAGTGAAGTGGGCATATTTTCATATTTTTACACTGCTGAGATTCACTCATGCAACCCTTCAGAGACACACATACACACACACACACACACAAACACACTTAGAAAACACTCTCTGTTTTGAGAATGCCTCACCCCTCCTTTCTCACTCTTTCTCTCTCCTTCTCTGAATCACCCCTCCTCTATCTGTTCTCTCTCTCTCTTGTATGGTGTTTGAATGTCTCTTACTCATATTCGAGGTAAAGGAGTTTGTGCTGATTTGTGAGGGGGGTTCAGCCTCCGTCGCCAGGAAGTCTATTCCTTATATGGATATGTTTTTCTGTATATGTGGCGATTTTATACAAAACACATGTTCTTGGGAAAAACATCCTGTATGGGTATGTCCCCCTATCTTCATTGGTTAAGAGGATGAAACTCCCCTCGACATATGCCTATATAAGA
>NW_015506470.1:227870-233350 GCF_001515645.1 Sinocyclocheilus grahami | reverse complement strand
TATTGAGAATACATGGACTGTGTGTTTTCTTACTTCCCGGCCGTATTTACACTTTAAGGAGACTGAGAAGATTTCACGGTGGCAAAAAGAGATATCGAGGGACCAAATTGTTATTTATTAACAGTAATTATCACCCTATTTCTTTATGTGCGGATGTTAAAATATTAGCTAAGATGCTGGCAAGGCGTCTAGAGGCTGTTCTGCCTTCAATTATTTCTACAGACCAAACAGGGTTTTTTTAAGGGAAGACACTCTTTCCACAACATCAGGCGTCTTTTTAATATATTATACTCTCCTTCAACATCTACCACTCCTGAGCTGGTTATTTCGATGGACGTAGAGAAGGCATTTGACCATGTGGAGTGGCCTTATTTGTTCTACACTTTAAAAAGATTTGGATTTGGCAGTAATTTCCTGGATTAAAGTTCTGTATGCTTCTCCTTTAGCTTGTGTCCGTACCAACAATAACTATTCTGACTATTTTCCTCTCCAACGTGGTACACGGCAGGGCTGCCCACTCTCCCCCTTACTGTTTGCCATTGCTATTGAACCTTTGGCAGTAGCCCTTAGGTTCAGTCAGATGATGGGGATCACAAGGGGGGTTCTTGTAGGGCTTCTTAGCTAGGTTCGCTGTTACGATGGTCCAGCTACCCCTCAGTGAGTTTTTGGGATGCGTGTTCTCACTTTGTTTGGGAAAGTGGGACGGGGGTTGGGGGTAATGTTCTTTTTGTGTGAGTTGTTTTTTATTTTTATACCATTTAAGTGTTTTAAAAGGGCGGTATGCTTGTACATTGTTTATTTTCAACTTTTGTATGAATCCTAGTTTACCTTCGAAGGGCAGCGGCATCACTTTTACCAGGAATGTGCGTGGCTTGGGTCATGTGATCAAGTGAGCTAAAGTATTTTCCCATTTGAAATATATGTCCACTGATGTTATGTACTTGCAGGAGACCCATATTAGGCCCACGAGAGAGAAGATACTTAAATGCAGCTGGGTCGGCCATATCTTTCAGTCCACATTCTCCAGCAAGGCTAGATGAGTTGCAATCTTAATCCGTAAGACAGTTCCTTTTAGACATGTTTCCACTTTGAGTGATCTAAACGGTCGATATATTTTGGTAACTGGTTACATTTATTAATTTCATGTTACACTTCTTAATATGTATGGACCAAATTTTGATGACCCTACTTTCTTTACTAAAATATTTATTTTATTGTTTTATTGTCCTGATTCACATGTTATTGTAAGTGGTGATTTTATCATATAGTCAAATCATATCATATGATGATGAATTCCTGAATTCCTTTCCTTTCAAAATCACAGACAAACTTAAGTATCTTGGAGTTGTTCTGCCCAAAAACCCTAAATTAATTTAAGTTGAATTTTCTAAAGAAATTGGAGGATCTAAAGATAGACATTGGCAAATGGAGGACTCTTCCTCTTTCTATGATAGGTCGTATAAACGCTGTTAAAATGGTCTCTCTGCCTAGATTCTTATGTCTTTCAAAACTTACCTATTTGTTTTGACAAAAGCTTTTTTTCAAATCATTAGATTCGGTAATCCTGCCTTTTATCTGGGGCTTTGAAGCTCACAGAATATATAAAATACATTTACAAAAACCAAAAGAGAAAGGTGGGCTAGGGCTAACTTGCTTTTTGCATTATTACTAGGCAGCGAATGCAAGGGCCCTTGTTTATTGGCAGGAGGATTATTATAAAACAGAAATCTCAATTGACACTCCCCCCTGGGTTGCTATTGAAAAAAATTGAGTTGAAAACTTCTGTATTGTCTGCATCTGTTAAAATGTATCATTTTATTGTTTCAAACTGTTTGAAAATATGGCACCAGATCAAGAAGGGATGCAGATTACTTGACACTGCTATTTTTGCCCCAGTATATTGCAATCACGCATTTCCCCTTCTCTCTCAGATACAACATTCAACACGTGGAGGCTGAGTGGTATAGTTGCCTTGGAGGATTTATATATTAACACACATTTTGCTTCTTTTTCTCAATTAAAAGAGAAGTTCCTCTTCACGATCTCGAGCTGCGTCGAAAACGCTAGTGGAACGCCCTTCAGCGTGACAGGCTCTGAACCTCATGTGTAATCCGACCAATAGATGGGCGAGACGTCACGGCGGGTGATGTAATGTCCAGGAAGCTATAAAAGCACGTGCGGTGAGACCAGCGTCAGCTTTTTGTCATTCAGCAAGCGCTCTGTGTGTGTGTCAGTTGTGAGTCTTATTTGGTGTTGTCTGTCCCATAGAAAGAAAAGAAGAATTATGTCTAAAGCACATGAAAAGAAACACCATCTGGGTAGGAGCGAAGGCAGCCAGCGTTTCAAACTGTGTGTTCCTCCCTGCCCGCATTTCATTACGAATGGATGCTTCACCCCATGGTGGTAAAGCAGATATGTAGAATCTTTGGCCACTCGCATGACATCGCACTGTCCCCTATGGTTCTCTCTAAGTCGTCCAGCTCCACTGGGGCTGGATGCCATGGTATAGACGTGGCCGAGGCTTCGTCTGTACGCCTTTCCCCCGATCGCTCTGCTCCCGGGAGTTCTGGAGAGAGTGCGCCGGGACGGGGTCCGTCTTCTGCTAGTAGCCCCGTTCTGGCCGGGCCGAGTATGGTTCTCAGACCTGATTTCTCTCCTCGAAGGCGCTGCGTGGGAGATTCCCGTCAGGAGAGATCTCCTCTCACAGGCGGAGGGTATGATCATCCACCCCCGCCCGGAGCTGTGGAAACTGTGGGTGTGGCCCCTGAGGGGGCACAACTCATAGCTTCTGGTCTCTCAACCAAGGTTGTTGAGACCATTCTCCAATCCAGAGCTCCCTCCACTAGGAAACTGTATGCCTTGAAGTGGAAACTTTTCACTTCTTGGTGCGGAGACCGCCAGCTAGACCCAGTTAACTGCCCGCTTGGTACAGTGCTGGAGTTCTTGCACGTCCGTTTCTCCGCAGGGCTGACCCACTCCACCCTGAAGGTCTGTGTGGCGGCTATTGCGGCCTACCACGCCCCTCTTGGTGGCCTGTCAGTGGGTAGACAACCCCTAGTTACACGTTTCCTCCGCAGTGCGCTCAGGCTGAGGCCTCCGGTACGATCTCGTGTCCCCACGTGGGACCTGGCTGTGGTGCTACAGGCTCTCTGTAGGCCTCCCTTCGAGCCTATTGAGGAGATATCTGATCGCCTCCTTACTATAAAGACTACCTTCCTTCTGGCGACATCTTCCTTCAAGAGAGTTGGGGATCTGCAGGCCCTTTCAGTGGCCCCGTCTTACCTAGACTTTGCGCCTGGTCTGGCCAAAGCGTTTCTATTCCCACGAGCGGGATACTGCCCTGTGGAGGAGGGCGGACCAGTTGCTTGTTTGTTACGGTCCCCCTAAGAGAGGTCTGCCGGCAACTAAACAGACCCTCAGTCGGTGGATAGTGGATGCCATTTCCAGCTGTTATGATTCCTCTGATCTCCCCTCGTCGTTAGGGGTCAAGGCTCACTCAAGTCGTAGTGTGGCAGCCTCTAAGTCTTTTTTAGCGGGTGTTCCGATACAGGACATCTGCAATGCGGCGGGTTGGTCCACGCCCCTTACCTTTGTTAGGTTTTATGGTCTAGACTTGCGAGCTACTCCTGGCTCTTCTGTCCTCTCGCCCTAGCTGTGCAATCTTCCACACTAGGCAGAGACTTAGAAGTCTGGCGGAATGGGCATTCTCGTTCCCCTAGAGTTTCCGACACAGCTCGAGTTCCTGAAGAGGAACGTCTCAGGTTACGTATGTAACCCTAGTTCCTCGAGAGAACGAGATGCTGCGTCTCGGTGCCATACTTCCGGCGTCCCTGCCAGCGCTTGCTTCATTCATAGGAGCTGACGCTGGTCTCACCGCACGTGCTTTTATAGCTTCCTGGTCATTACGTCACCCGCCGTGACGTCTCGCCCATCTATTAGTCTGATTACACACAAGGTTCAGAGCCCGTCACGCTGAAGGGCGTTCCCCTAGCATTTCCGACGCAGCGTCTCGTTCCCTCGAGGAACTAGGGTTACATACGTAACCTGAGATGTTTTCTCTTCCCACAGCACACTTTTTTCGACACTTACAGATAATTATGTACATCATGCAGTGCCTAGTTTTGAGTCTCTGCCGGAGGAAAGAAGGATTTATAGACTATTGTTGGGCTCCCCTGATTCCAAACATTTAATTTCAGATTTTGTAATTGTGTTTTCTGAAGAAGTTAGTTTTTCTTAGCATTCTTTAAAAAATGCTTGGGAGGAGGAATTCAGTATACAGATAGGAGCTGAAGAGTGGGAGGAGAGCCTTAGCGGGATTCGTTCTTGTTCTATTCATTCTAGGCATCAGTTAATTCAATTTAAGGTGATGCATAGATTGCACTATTCAAAATCTAAATTACACAGGATTTTCCCAACCATTTCTCCTACATGCTATTGGTGTAAATCTGCAGAGGGCTCTCTTACCCATCTCTTTTGGACATGCCCTAAACGTTATAATTTCTTACCCATCTCTTTTGGACATGCCCTAAACGTTATATTTTTTGGTGTAACATATTTAAGTGGTTTTCTGACATGTATGGTTTTGCGTTTAAACCTGATTCAGAGATTGCATTATTTGGATATTCTGATTCTTTGTCAGACCATAATGTCTCTGTACAAAGCACCATTATTTACAGAATGATTATTGCTAAGAGCATCATTCTACGACTTTGGAAATCGGATACTGTTCCTCAGTTCAAGACCTGGTTGACTTATCTTACTGCATATTGCACATGCAGAGAGTCAGGTATGGAATTATGGGTAACCTTGATCAATTCTACAGTATATGGCAACCATTTCTGGATCATCTTAACCAGTTAAATGCTGACTCTGATCAGTAATGTCGGGCAAAGTATGTTGTCTGCTCTGCCCTCTGAGTGCTTGTTTGTTTGTGATTTACCACTGAAACGGCATATATGCCCTGGTTCTTAGTTTTTTGCTTGTTTGTTTTTTCCTTTCTTTTTCTTTTTTCCTTTTTTATATTATTATTATTATTATTATTATTATTATTAATAATGGTTGATTAATTTAATAATTACTAATAATAATTTATATAGTTGTTTTTATTGTCAATATTATCATTCATTGATTTGTATATATTTTCTAAATGTATTTTGTTTTCTTTTACTTTTGTAAAATGTAAAATTTTTATAAAAATACTATTAAAAAAAGCAAACTGCCATCACCTTCTCTCAGTGAAATGAGTATAGAATTTTAATCTGCCCAGCACATTCAAGAGGAAATGTGAAGAGAATTACATACAAATAATAATTATAATAATGATGAATTTCATAAAATGAGAAACTTTCACATAATAATAGGTTACTGAATGACTTCATGACGTTTCTCATTATTAAGAGAAAGTAAGTCATTATTACAAAAAAAAAGTTTCATTATTCCAGCATCTTCTGCATATTTGAACCTTTTCCAAAAGTGACTAT
>NW_015506470.1:223729-224465 GCF_001515645.1 Sinocyclocheilus grahami | reverse complement strand
ATGCAGGGTCAGTGAAGGGTTGAAGCAGTTCCTTTCCTATTTAGCGTATCTCTCAAGAGACTCAGATAAAGATAGGGCTTAAACTCTAACTCAAATGAGGATACAAATCTATCTTTGTTTTATGGGCTTTCAAGGACCAGATGCGTGATACCCCTGACCATTTAACACATAAATTTCTAAATCCGATCAACAAAAGAGACAATTTTAGAGCTCCCTGTCCAGCAGAAGGATGGCAGATCCACACTCGCTTGACATGGGCATGACCACAGGACACCTCCCCTTTCCCCCCTGCATTCCAAAAAAAAGGACACAAACTTACACAGACGATTCACAAGGCAATCATTTGAAAGTATGGAGCAATAGATTCACAAATAATATGTTTTATGTCTTTATATATATATATATATATATGCTTGATGTGTTCATGTGGAGCCTCTTGTTAATGTATGCATGCTCCGCCCTGCAACAAGTCGATTGGAAGGTCGCGTCGTGGGACGGACTTATACAGTGGATCAATACTCAATGCAGAACAGATTTGCTTGCTTGCTTTTGTCTGTCGCCGTGTTAAGAGCACTCCACCTTGTGCTCACACGTTTACCATCAAAGCGATCAGTCATCTAAAACTCAAACACTTCAGTTGAAATCTTCGAAGAACTTAAAGTCTTGCAAACTCAAGAATTTACAGCAAAACTGCTGAAGCCTCCGCGTCATCAAGACGCCAACCAAACTAATGAAG
>NW_015506470.1:171361-223719 GCF_001515645.1 Sinocyclocheilus grahami | reverse complement strand
TTTACCATCAAAGCGATCAGTCATCTAAAACTCAAACACTTCAGTTGAAATCTTCGAAGAACTTAAAGTCTTGCAAACTCAAGAATTTACAGCAAAACTGCTGAAGCCTCCGCGTCATCAAGAAGCCAACCAATCCAATGAGGGGTCTCCCCAAAAGGATGTCATCCAAACGTCACCTCAGCGTCCAATCCGAAAGCTCCGGGGTTCCCTCAGCAGCCATCCAGGAAGCCTTCGTCAGTAACGGGACAACTCAGCTTTTCAGCTGTCAACCAAGCAGAACGCAAGTAAACGAACAAAATCTTGTCTCTGCTGAACTGGTGTTGAGCTACTTTAAGCAGTAAACATAAGCTAAAATTCTCTGCTTTGTGAATTCTCTCAGGTGAATTTAAATCACTCGTGAAAACGAGTTAGAACTTGAAAACTTCATGCAACCCAGTCAACTCTCATTCTAAAGAAACTGCATGTTTGTGTGCATGTGTGTTTTAGCTTAGTTTTGATGTAATCTAGAATAGCCCGTAAAAGTCATGTTTCATTGATAACGAATCATTGTTTGGTGTCATATAATTTCAAGGTTAAACCCTTTTGCCAAAAAGATCCCTTGCTACCTAGCTCGTAGCTTACTTATAATAATTACTCTAAGAGCTTACGAATCATTATAATCGTATTAACCAGTGGCCAGGGGGAATACAGATATTCGAATTGTTAAAATCTACTAAGAATCACCGGCTCGCTGGACGACCCTTGATTTAAAGTGTAAACTATCAGATTTGAATTCAGCTTTAATCAGGTTGACTCAGAATTTTCAGATTCGAGTCTTTTTAAAACCTGAATGAATTAATAATAATTAATTCCCTTACAAATTAGATAATTTCATTACATTTATAATTTTGTTCAGTGTATGTAATTTATATGTATATTAAAATACGGGTAAATATAAACATTATAGCCTAGTTCCCCTCAGTCTACAACAAATATTTTAAATTTAACGGTATTCAGAACAGAACAAGAATGAAAAATAAGTAGTTACAATTATATATTAAACTATAAAATAAAACACAAAAGGCTATTGTGGCATTCGTTATAAACAGCATACAAATGTCAAGCAAAACTGAAATGGCATTGGGCTCACGAGCCTTTCTCATACCACAAGAATCCAAATGTTTCCATTTTTGCCATATTTGTAATATTTGTTTGCATAACTATTATTCATTATGTAGCCTATACATGGCTTTATACTTCACTCATGTTCTCCGTATAAAATCCCTCACATGCGCAAAAATGTTTGTTTGGGTGCTGCACGCTGATTTTACAGTGGACCTTTTAAAATAAACAGTGTAACTTTTATGTTTGGTTGACTGCATTTTAGTTTAATGGTGAATGGCTGAAATATCAGACAGCACTATAACTGTTGTTTGTGTGTGCGTGATGGTGCCTGTGCGATCAGATGGATTAAATCAAATAAAGATATAAAGAAAATAAATAAAATGCATTAAGAGTGACACAAAAAACAAGCGTAGCCTATAATTGTTGCACAGTGTTTTTTTTTTCCTTTTGTTAATCTGTTAATTATATTATAGCCTATTATATATTTTGTGTGATCCTATTTATTTTATTCCTTTTATAGACTTAATTTCTGTTTTTCTCCTTTCACAGAAGTGCTTAAAATAAACAGTGTAACTTTTATGTTTGGTTGACTGCATTTTAGTTTAATGGTGAATGGCTGAAATATCAGACAGCACTATAACTGTTGTTTGTGTGTGCGTGATGGTGCCTGTGCGATCAGATGGATTAAATCAAATAAAGATATAAAGAAAATAAATAAAATGCATTAAGAGTGACACAAAAAACAAGCGTAGCCTATAATTGTTGCACAGTGTTTTTTTTTTCCTTTTGTTAATCTGTTAATTATATTATAGCCTATTATATATTTTGTGTGATCCTATTTATTTTATTCCTTTTATAGACTTAATTTCTGTTTTTCTCCTTTCACAGAAGTGCTGCAGGTGCATGATGCGACGATTGAATCCTCATGGTCTTGTTTACGCTGCTATTCGCACATATAAAATAAAATAAAAATTATAAAAATAATCTTACTGGTTAACGATCGACTAATGAGCTTTGTTTGATAGTCAGGAAAATAAAAATGAACAAAATGATGTCATTCTACAGTTCTCCACCGTATTTATGCTGCACGCAAGTTCAGGTAACAACAAAACTTGCGTACACAAGCTGAGACCAGATGTGAGATTTGATCATAGCCACCGTTCACATCCATATTGATAAATTCCAAGTTTTGCATTGAAACGACCGCACACCCAATTTTCTGTCGTACGTTCGTTTCGTAAATGAGGCCCAGTGAGTTGAGCATATGTTTGATCAATTTAGCCTTCTCAAATCAACACGACGACTTGCCTAAAATAAAATCTATAGACATAAAACACTGTGTGCATTTCACAGTATTAATTTAAACATTTAACCTAAATATATGTGTGCTGTCAGGCTATTATCCTATTGTTTGTGCAGAGAGTGTCGCTTTGCAGGATATGGGAGGCGCCAGCGCGATAACTTGGATTTTTTTAAAAACAGTTGAAGCTTAAAAATATGCCGTCATTTTTGCTCATAAAGGTAAGAGTATACCTCATTTGGAACTGCAAAGTCTACTTTTATTTGTGTGCACTCACAATACCAACAAAACCTTGTGCTTTTTTATAAAATAAGGAAAACAAACGCTTTCTGATACGCTTTCTGTCGTCTCTGTCTTGAGCAGGTGCGCCTCACAATGATGAACTGAAACTCAGCGAATACTTGCCTTACCGACATGATAAATATACAGTATCTATATAATGCTTTAAATTACTATTTTAAAACGAAATAATTCAAATCGAATACAAAAACTCTTTCATTATTTAATCCGTAAAGATACATTTCAAGGCACGGCAAATGAGGAGATGGCGAGTCAGGTTCGTCAAATTCATATTTGCGACACCGACTCAGAAAACACTAGTTTATTAACAAAAAATTTCAATATCCCCTCACTATTTTTTACTTTTATTTTTTGTTTGTTTGTTTTTTGGGCCGCTTTGCCATAATTGTGTTTGCATTCAGTAATAGCCTACGGCAGCATTTAGTGCCACGTTGAAAAATAACTAAATAAATAAGATTAACGTCATAATATTTTAAGAATAAAGTCAAAATTATGATAATAAAATCATGTTATATTGCATGAAGTTAATGTGAAAATTCCACCTATACACTCTAAAAAAAGGTGGTTCTTTAGAGGTTCTTTACATGTAGTAACAGTTATATTTAACCATAGCATCCTGAAGAACCCTTTTATGCTGAAATGGTTCTTTGTGTTCAAGTTTAGGGTTCTTTGTACCCGCCTTTTTGTTTTTCAAATCTATAGCTGTCAAAGCTTCTTATTACTGATTTTACTGGAGCTCAGACTGACTGTCAACACACTCTCAACAGGTAAATGATTTAATTCTTTAATTTAAATGCAAATTTTACTTTACAATTGTAACTGGTTTCCAAACAAACATGTTCTTTTCTCTTTTTAGTTTTTGGTTATATGTAAGTGTGAGAAGCTCTGTTAAGCTGAGTATACTTCTCTCCTCTTCTCCAGTAAGTAAGTAACACAGACATTGAATTTATAATCCATATTGTTAGAATTTTTTTTTTATTTAACACTAGAACTCTCTATTCTACCTACTTGTTTACATATTAATTATTATACAAAAATAATAATAATTTGACCCTCTAACACTAGCTCTATCTATTCTATTTCTTTTCTATCTACCTTACATTCTGTTTATTTATTATGAAAAAAATAAAAAAGATGTTGCTATGTGTACCACGTTAGACTAACCGGGACTTATCACAACACTTATACAGTATATTGCTCTTTTGTCATTTTGATTGCTTCTATTACCCTCATTTGTAAGTCGTTTGGATAAATGCGTTTGCTAAATGATTAAATGTTAATGTAATGTAATTTATGCATAAACATACCCATTCACAAAAAATATTAAATTCACTTTTTTCTTTTAACGTTGTGAAGGGCTCACATTCTGTCCATTCTTGCTTTTAGCCTTCATAGACATTATTGTTTTTACATAAATAAATGGACAGCTCTAAACTCAATTGTGTATTTCAGATGCATCACGTCCCACAACCTCATCCTCTGCAGAGAGAAACTGCCACTCAGTCAAACCAAAATGATGGACTTAAAGGCATTATAGAGGACTGTGAAGATATTTTACTGGAATTGTCTTCATCACATATATTTGTGTCTGTGTGTGTGTGTGAGTGTTTTACTTCTTTATGTATTTATTCATGTTCAATGTCAACTGTCATTTATTAATGTATTCAGCTAATAAGTGTTGTTAAGAGCGCTGACATTTTTGCTACAATTTCACATCAATAAAAAAGTACCTAATTCACACAACATGCTATTGCAAATCCCTAATAGAGGCTCATTTCTGATTTTCTGGAGCATGGTCATCCAGTTACACAGACTGTCAACACACTCTCAACGGGTAAATGATTTCTTTCTTAAAATGTCTATAATTTTTAACTTTCAAACTTTAACTGGTTTCCTACCAATCATGTATTTTTCTCTTTTTAGTTTAAGAGAACATGTAAGTGCGACCAGCTCTGTTCAGTTAAGGATACTTATTTCCCCATCTCCACTAAGTAAATAACACAGATATTCAAATTTATGGTCCATATTGTTATATGCAGTTTTTATTGCTTGGGTTTATGCATAAACATAACATTTTGAAGTGCTCACATGCTACTTTTGGCCATCATAAACAATTGTTTTTACATGAACAAATGGAAGGACACACATTGTAACTCTAAACTCATTTGTGCATTTCAGATGCTGTCACATCTTGCAACCTCGTCATCTGCAGAGAGAAACTGCCACTCAATCACACCAAAATAAACATAATGATGGACTTAATGGATCATAGAGGATTGTGAAAATACTGTATTTCACTGTAACTTGGTCTTCATTAAACTATTTTCTGTTTCTATTTTTGTTTTACTTTAAGTATTTATTTATGGTCAGTGTCAATTGTTATTTATTAATGTATTCTGCTAATAACGGTTGTTAGATTACTGTAATGTTTGCTACAATTTCACATGTCATAAAATAAAAGTACCTATAACTGACACAACATGCTGTTGTTGTTGTTGTTGTTTTTTTTTTTTATGAAAACCCTAATAGACACTATAAGATATTAAAAGACCAGGCAGATAAAGGGGTAAAAAAAAAACAATAGTAATAAATAATATATACAAATAATATTAATATTAATTATATAAATATACTAACATGCTAATTAATTAAAATAATCCATAATTAAAAAGGTTATTTATAACACCATTAAGGTTCTATATAGAACTTTTAAAGCATGTTCTTTATGGAACCCTATAAAAAGGGCTCTATTTAGCACCAAAAAGGGTTCTGCTATTGTTACAAGCTGAAGAACCCTTTTTTGGTACTGTTTAGAACCATTTTTCTTAAGAGGCTACTCCGCAAAAAAAAAAAAAAAAAGTCTGTGGCATCCGTCATTCTTCACATTTAACATTTAAAAAACAGCAATAAAATGTAGACTTATTGACATTTCTTTTTAAACTCTGATTGATCGATTTCATGAGACATTCGTTTGTATTAAATTGTTCAGATTTTCTTTTCATGCATGCATTCAAATATTCATGTTTATTTCGTGCTGCAAGTATTAAAGGGGAACATATCATTGATTCATATGCCGATTGCAAATGATCTCACTACAAATTAAAGAGCGTAAAAACACATTTATTGTTTGTATTTTATGATAAAATGAACAGAAGGCTGAGAGTCGAGACTTTGTAGTAACAAAGCACAAAGCTGTGATTATTGGGTGGCTTGCGTGCTACAAATAATGAATGGACTTGGAAATGTTAAATATAATTTCCAAACATTTAGCCCATACCGTAACACAGCTTGTGAATAGTCACGATTCACGTAACGGTATTTACTTCAGAAAATCAACAATAGGGCCCAAGTTAAGTTAACTGAGTTGAAACCTATAACGTTTGAGGGGCCCGTACAAATGTTTTTGCATATGGGCCCGGGGCTGACTTGCTACGCCACTGTGTAAGTACATGTAACGTGTAACAAGGACACCCTAAAATAAAGTGTTACCGTCTTTTTTATATTATAACACATTGTAACATCTTACAACAAGGTTTCATTGATTAATGTTTGTTAATGCATTAACTAATATTATCTTACAATAAACAATACATTTGTTACATTTATTAATCCAGATACTTATTATTAGTTCATGTTAGCTCAGGTCTATTAAATAATATTAACAGATACAACTTTTGATTTTAATAATGTATTAGCAAATGTTGAAATAAACTTCTCATTATTCTGAGAATAATTAGATTTTTTTTTAATCTAAAGTATTATCAGTAATGTTTTCCTTGAATTTCCGATTAGATGGTGGAGCCAGTATTTTAGTTTACAGTACATCTTAAGTAATGGAGCTGGTTGATTGTCTCTTTTGTCCTTTATTAATCATCTTTATTAATTATTACATGTATTTAGTTCACTGCAGGCTTGTGCATATTTAAACTTGGCATCACATCACATTTAATGTAAATGAGGTCAAACACCATTGGTTTTCATTTGTCTTGTGAACAATTGCAATGTGTCCGGTTTTAGTAAAAATGTAGGTGAAAATGTGAAATATAGTAGGCGCTGATAGCCTTTTGGTTAGTGCTTCAACATATAGGTCAACTTGAGGTCCTTTGCCAATCCTGCTCTCCTCTTTCCACCCAATGCTTTCCTGTCAGCTCTCCACTGTCCTCTCACATTAAAGGCATAAAAAGCCAATACATATAACTAAAAGGAAAAAAAAGAAAAGAAAGAAAATGTGAAATAAAAATTACAGGCTTTACTGGAGGGAAGATTTGAGAGAATAATTTTGGTATGTTCCTCTGCTACTTTGCCAGAAACAGTGCACTTGCTGTTCTTAGTTATAATTAAGTAGATTACTCATTCCGCATAAAAGGTCTCTTGCAATTTAGTAAGGACCTATAGTCTCAGCCTTAGAAGGCATGCCCAGGGATAACCTACAGTTTGTTCTCTGATGACGTTGATATAATGAGCACATGTGATGATGAAATAACCATTGAATTTTCCAGTGTTTGCCAGGTTAGTCGTAAATGTTTGCATCATTTGCTTAATGCAGGAAACAGGCAAACTAGATGTTCATGATCAGGGCTGTTTTGCTTTGTTTTATGTCTGTGAAATGTACAATAGTGCTTAATTCTTTTGAATACACGCTTTTGTTAAAGTCATGGACCACCATTATTTAATATCGTGAATTTCAGATTTACCTCTCTCTAAATATAATTTAAACAAAATTGTGGTTGGTTGACGTGCATGTTGGTGTAACGCCACACCAGCAGAGGGAGCCCTCGCCTGAGTGTTGACTGTGTACCGCTCCCTCTGCTTCTGCGTTCAGTTCCTGTTTGATCAGTATTTAGCAAGGAACTGTGTGTTTGCTCATTGCGAAGTATTGCCAGTTTACCTGCCTTACCATTGTTTTCTGCCTGCCTATTCTGTGTATGATTCTGCCTGATTATCTGCTCTACGGTTACTGATTTACCCCTTTGGATTGATAGCCTGATTTGGACTGACGTTTGTGTTTGGACCTTTTGCCTGCTTACTCGTCTCTGCCTTTTGGATCTCCCTTGTGTATGTTGAAAGATTGGACTGCTATTACGGTACTGACTCTCTGCCTGTTATTTCTATTAATAAACTTCTGCAAATGGATTCTAACGGCGCCTCAGCCTCACTGTTACAGAATACTGAATACACAGACTGAAGTAGTTTAAGTCTTTGGTTCTTTTAATTGTGATGATTTTGGCTCACATTTAACAAAAACCCACCAATTCACTATCCCAACAAATTAGAATACTTCATAAGACCAATAAAAAAACATTTGGAAATGCGCTTTCATGATGACGTTATTATCTGGGAAGGCGATCGACTGGGCTGCGGCAGTTTGGGAAACGGATGTGCGTTTTAGAAGATCTTTTGATTATTTCATCCAACAACTGCGAGAAGTGTTTGAATATCCCGCTGGGGGCAAGGATATATCAATGCAGATTTTACATATGTCACAAGGTAACCGTACAGCTGCTGAATATGTCATCTTATTTAGAATGCTCGCTGCTCAGAGTGGATGGAATGATGTTTCACTGAAAGCCGTGTTCCAACAGAGCCTCAACACTGATCTGCAGGCAGAGCTGTCTTGTAAAGGGGAGAATGTATCGTTTTCTGACTTTGTTACTCTCACCATAAAAATTGACAATCTGATGAGACAAGCCCCGAGACGAAGAATTACAAGAGGCTTTCAACAAGTTCTGCCAGCCATCAATCAACCTATGACAACATCAACCACCAAACCAAGTGATGAACCGATGCAACTAGGTCTCTCCAGATTATCTGAGGAGGAAAGGATGAGACGACGTAAACTCCAACTATGTTTTTACTGCAGTGAAGGAGGTCATCGCAGTCAAGGGTGACCACACAAGGCCCAAATAACCTCTCGGGTAAATATTGGACACTTTTTACTTCCAAGTAACAAGTCCTTCAAGATCCCTATTAAGCTAAAGACTGAAGAGATTTGTATTTCATTAACAGCGATGATCGATTCTGGAGCAGCGTTGAACCTCATTAACAAAGATCTCATCAAAAGATATAACATTTGTACCCAACCATGCAATCCCCCATCAAGATCAAAGCTGTCAACGATACCTCAATTGGAGAGGGGTTATTTCATCAGACCAAGCCATTAACACTCCAAGTTGGTTTATTTCATCAAGAATTGATCTCATTGTATGTCATTGACTCCCCTAAACATGAAGTGATCCTCGGATTTCCATGGCTATCCATTCATGACCCCATCATTTCCTGGCATCAGGGGAAGTTGACCAATTGGTCCACTTTCTGTGAGAATCATTGTTTTTCCCAAGTTCCCCAACCGTGTTTCACAACTAGAATAGAAAGCCCAGAAGTTAGCAAGACAGTCAATATTCCCAATTGTTATGACGATCTGGCAGAAGTCTTTAGTAAAACCAAGGCCACACAATTACCACCCCATCGTCCTTGGGGCTGTGCCATCGATCTACTTCCCAATGCAATGCCCCCAAAGTGTAAGATCTACCCTTTGTCCAGAACAGAAACCCAAGTCATGGAAGACTATATTGAAGAGGACCTTAGCTCAGGATTCATCCAAGTCACTACTTATGTCAAAACCTGTCAAGTCTGTGCCCAATCAAAGACCCCCAAGGAGTTACCTTCAGGTCTCCTCCAACCACTGCCTATCCCACAACGTTGCTGGTCCCATCTATCTATTGACTTTGTCACAGACCTACCTCTGTCCAACAGCTTCACTGCTGTCCTAGTTATCATTGAACGTTTTTCCAAATCTTGTCGTTTGGTTCCTCCTAAAAGGACTTCCCACAGCCATGGAGACTGCACACGCACTGTTTCATCAAGTCTTTCGAATTTATGGTATACCAGATGATATCATCAGTGATAGAGGAACCCAGTTTACGTCCCAAGTTTGGAAAGCATTCTGCAAACATCTTGACATCAACATAAGCCTCACGTCAGGATACCACCCTCAGGCAAATGGACAAGTCGAACAGTTAAATCAAGAGATAGGCAGATATCTACGATCATATTGTAGCCGAGAACAACACCGCTGGAATGAGTTCCTTCCATGGGCTGAAAATGCACAAAATTCATTGACTCACTCATCCACTGGTTTGACTCCCTTCCAGTGTGTCCTTTGATATCAACCCCCTTTGTTCCCATGGTCTGGGGTACCCTCATCGGTCCCTGCAGTGGACGACTGGATCCGGCGTAGTGAGAGGGTGTGGGACAGTGCACATGTACGTCTTCAGAGAGCCATAAGAGTACAGGAACTCCAGGCCAACAGACGACGTCGCCCACATCCTCCCTACCAACCTGGACAACGGGTCTGGCTCTCTACGAGGAACCTCAAATTGCGGCTACCAAGCAGGAAGCTCAGCCCCAGGTATGTTGGTCCTTATATAAATAAGAATAAATGAGGTCACATATTAGTTATAGCTTCCTGCTAACTATCGTATCTCTCCATCCTTTCATGTTTCACTCCTCAAACCGGTCCACCCGGAGGCTGACCCCGACAATGAGGCTCGAGAGCCGCCACCGCCGCTGGATGTTGATGGAAGCCCAGCTTACAAGGTGAATGAGTTATTGGACTCAAGACGGAGAGGGGGTCAGCTTCAATATTTGGTGGACTGGGAGGGCTATGGACCTGAGGAGAGATCGTGGGTTGCCACCCGCGACATCCTGGATCCCTCTCTCATGGAGGACTTTCATCGAGCCAGACCCGATCGACCAGCACCACGACCACGGGGACGCCCACGTCGAGCACCAGGAGGCGCTCCTAGAGGAGGGGGTTCTGTAACGCCACACCGCTCCCTCTGCTTCTGCGGTCATTTCCTGTTTGATCAGTATTTAGCAAGGAACTGTGTGTTTGCTCATTGCGAAGTATTGCCAGTTTACCTACCTTACCAAGCGTTTCCATTGTTTTCTGCCTGCCTATTCTGTGTATGATTCTGCCTGATTATCTGCTTTACGGTTACTGATTTACCCCTTTGGATTGATAGCCTGATTTGGACTGATGTTTGTGTTTGGACCTTTTGCCTGCTTACTCGTCTCTGCCTTTTGGATCTCACTTGTGTATGTTGAAAGATTGGACCGCTATTACGGTACTGACTCTCTGCCTGTTATTTCTATTAATAAACTTCTGCAAATGGATTCTAACGCCGCCTCAGCCTCACTGTTACAGTTGGTCAAATGGTCTTTTTCTCTCTAAGTGGGATTTTTTTTTGCCCAGAATAAACTGCACACGTGTCCCTTAATGCATAAAACTTCAATGCATATTTTGCAAGTTAGCAGTTTTTTATTTCTATAATTATGTAATTTGCAATGCTTTATTATGGGTTCGTAGTTCTTTCCCTCATTTAAGCCACTGAGTATATAGTACAGTCTTGCACCTTTGTATTATTTATTTAAATCTTCGATTGCAATGACTCAGATTGCACAACGTTTTTACATGTAACCTCATATGTATTCAGCCCTCTTTTTTTTAAATTTTATATTAGTTATTGACCATTTCAAACCCATCTCTCGGATTTGACTGTTAACATTAACTAACACCATTCAGACAGAAGAACAGAGCTAAAATAAGACATCTTAGAAATGCTGACTTTTCCTGTCCTTGAATACATTAAAATAAACCAATTAAATAATGGAGATACAACCTCACGTCAGGAAGAGAGTTAATAACGTTTTGAAGATAAATCTGTTATTTCAATTTCACACATCTGATTGAATATATATATATATACTAATATATACTTATGGCCAGTGTTTTAGAATAGGGGTTTTCAAACTTTTAGGACATGCACCCCCCAAGTTTGTCTAATTTCCCTCACGCTTTCCCACCTCTACAGAAGTTAGTTAAAAGCAGCAAGAAGTTTTACTTTTGCTGTTTTTGATTAACGTTATTAATATAAGAAATGCACAAATCCGTTATACTGAAATACATCCGATATTTTTTTTTACTGTTTACATTCACTTTATATATAACCGACTGTGCTTACCAGAATACACGTCAAGACAGTGCCATCATTTTGTGCATATTTACTCAAGATATGAAAGAGAACTCCATTTGGTATTCACCTGCTGTCTCAAAGACGGCTTTCTCTGTGTGCGCCTTAGGTGTGTGCACACACAGAAACAATCTATCACAGCGTGCGAGTAGCCTACCACATTGAGATCTCTTTCATGCCATCATTCGCCTGAATGGTTTCAAATCACTTTAATGTTTAAACTGACAAGGCTTAAAACACATGCGAATGATAAACTTTGAAACAGCACTGGCCCTATCATACTTTTGGGGGGCTGAGACAACAGATAGGGGTTGAAGCCCACCTAAAAAGGGTCTAGAACCACCGCTGATATGGCGTGCATAATTACCTGTATACTGAAACATAAATATATAACCAGCTTAACTGATTCAGTGTGACGGCTGAGCCTGTTTCTGAGAGCACAACATGCCAATCCGTGGTTGGATTCCCAACACGGTTAACCGTAATCTTTCACTGTCAATAAATCTGAGCAATATTTGCGCCATATCTGCTCTAACTGTCGACTATTACTGTCGATTTAGCAGCGGAACTAATCAGATTGCTTCTGCTAATCCAACGCAACGCTAACCGTCACAACAGGCAAGAGCAGAAGAAGAGATGATCTACGCACCAACCCAAAACAAGAACGGTGAGTTCAGATGGCATGCCGTCTATAAATCGGAACCGGTTTTTAGTTTTATTTTGGGCGATCTCTATTCCAGAATTGCACACAAACTGCATTGCAATCAATTCCCAAAATGTAATTTGTGTGGAATTTTAATGAGGTCTGTAAAGAGGAGAAAATACTGTATCAGGCAGATAAAGCTCACAGTTTGCGATACTCGAAATATAGGAAGACAAATATGTGGGGGTTTACATGAATGCATCTCTGAGAGGAACTGGCCGTCGTCAGAAATGTTTCAATGGCATTTTCTTTTCCTCTTACCGCCATATAATGCATATTAAAGTAGTGTTTGTAAGCACAGCTGCATTGTTTACAGTGGTTACCAAGAAAACGCTGTATCGCTGCTATTCCATAAGCGCCACCTGCTGTCAGAAAATAAATCTGCATTTTCAATCAGTCCATCTGCTGTTTTTGTTTTGTGCAGGTGTCTTATGTAGCAAAATTTCACAAATCTAAAGTCAGACCATTCTGTTTTTGCTTTAAATCTTGAAATTATACAATCTAATTCAAATAAAAAACAACTGATCATGCTACACGTATGTAGCAGTACTGTCTTATCAAAATAAATGAGAAAAAAAACTAATCCTGACGTACCGAACTCATATCGAACACTGGCCCAAAACTGAGGTACGTACCGAACTGTGATTTCATAAAAATGTTCTTAAGCTTTAGAGCCAAGAGAAGGTGAATATATGGCATTTGGACATGGTAGTGTGAATATTTAGACTTTGCTGTGTTGTGCAAAACCAGAGAAGCTTGAAAACCAATCATTCATATAACAGATATATCTGACATTTATCAGACAACAATTCAAAACTGTACCTTTTGAATGCATGGGCAAAGGTTTTGATAAAAAGTCATAATTTACACAATTCACCGTTCATACTTGACTTTCTAGCAAATGCATATGTTTGTATAACCTGTCTTAATGCATGTGCATCACTGAGCAGGAAACTAATCATACAATGTAATAGTCATGTATAATATATGATACAATATAAAATGCTTTTTTTATTTTGCCTTTAAATTGACACTGTTTATGTGTAACATTACACCCCTAATATATATATATATATATATATATATATATATATATATATATATATATTATAATCAAGGTACATACCGTAAACAGTGTCAATTTAAAGGCAAAATAAAAAAAGCATTTTATATTGTATCATATATTATACATGACTATTACATTGTATGATTAGTTTCCTGCTCAGTGATGCACATGCATTAAGACAGGTTATACAAACATATGCATTTGCTAGAAAGTCAAGTATGAACGGTGAATTGTGTAAATTATGACTTTTTATCAAAACCTTTGCCCATGCATTCAAAAGGTACAGTTTTGAATTGTTGTCTGATAAATGTCAGATATATCTGTTATATGAATGATTGGTTTTCAAGCTTCTCTGGTTTTGCACAACACAGCAAAGTCTAAATATTCACACTACCATGTCCAAATGCCATATATTCACCTTCTCTTGGCTCTAAAGCTTAAGAACATTTTTATTTCTTTAAACCCTGAAGTCAGTCTTTCCTGTGGCTCATGGGCTTGGTGCTCTCAAAAGCTGCATTACTCATCAGGCTGAGTAAATACAGCACTATGATAAAGAACGAGACGTGATGGAGGGCAGATGAGGCAGAGAGTGATCAAAATACCACACTGGGGACTCAACTCACAGCTAAAACATTATTTTTCTCATTCTGTTGCTCTCCCTTTCCTCTCTTCTTTTAACGCTTCCAAACTTGTAGCTGTCATATGTGCTTGACAAATCAAGTCGATCTAACTTTAAAATATTGGCAGGGGATATAGGCCCCTCTTAAGTGCAAATTTAATAAACATTTGCCTTCAAGGAAAATGTGGAATGGGAGAAGCAAGGATGTGGAGAACAGAGTTATTACTGCAATACAAGATAGATTATCACAGATATAGCCTACATTTTACCTGCAATACATGTAAACAGCACGGGAAGCAGATTTAGATGGTGGATTTGTAATGTGTCTATTCATTTATTTATTTGGATTGATTTTGTTGATTATGTAATTGAAGTTAGTTTAATTATTATTACATTATTATTTTATTTTAAACGACATGGTATTTTATGTTATATTTTATCATGTTCTTTTTATCTATAGACAGTTCTAATTATCATTTGATATATTATCACTTGTGTAAAAGTGCTGCATGTTTATGCTTTTTAAAATAAGTGGTTGTGGTGGTTTCCATTCTTACTCGCATGGCTACACATGGTGACATGACTCTGAGGAATTAATGCCTAAAGGTGCAGTTATTACCACTAAAGTAAACACAGAATCAGTCTGGAGCTAGAATCCCTTACACTATTTAAACACAGCAATGTATGCTATGTTCAAATATATTATAAAGGTGAAACTTCTCACTCATTCTCATAGCCACATCTGTGCTAAAACCATGATTCTTTTACTTCAGCGAAATTAATGTAAAATTTGCCTAATGTATCTGTTATAGGATACATTAAATTATCTTATTTCATCAAACTGCTCAAATTAGTATTGCTTACTTGCCACAATGAGGTTGTTGTGGATAGACACAAAGACATTGTTATGTGGTTGCTACAGTTTTTTAAATTGTTCTTAACACGTTATTATACAGTTGCTACAGCACCTTAAGTGCTAGAGGATTGCTAGGATTCTCTGGAAGGTTGCAACAAGTTACTTTCTATTCTATAGCATAATGTATTTGGATTTCATTCTAAAACGGTGTCCAGAAGGCAATAAACATGAACATTTTTCAACTGTATAAAACTGAATACACACCGGTCAACAAGATATTTGGCATTTCATTACTCAGGAGTGATAGTGGCTGTTTTTTTAACGATGTAAATACAGGCTAATATGGAATTCTACACCAAATCATTGCATAAAACAAACTAATGTTAGCTGGTTATTAGTGTCAGGAGTACCTTTTTTACTTTGATGATGGCCTTGTTCTAAACATATACAGTGTGTCATCCTTTTGTGTCAAATACTTACATTTATTATACACACTCTTATTATATGTGATAATTTGCATAAATAGGTCTAGAATGTAATTTTAATGTAACAATTTCAGACATTGCATGCAAAAAAAATTTAAAAAAAAATAAAAAAGTAAAGTTTCCCAAGTTCTGAATTTTGATGGCATTTTTGTCACTGTTGGTGGGATTTTTTTCTACAAACCCTGGTTAATTTCTGACCCCGGTGGTTAAACATGTGATTGAAAATAGCTAATGGAAAGTTCAAGGCACAAATAATCTAAAGAAAAATTAATAGCTCCCACTGTCTGCCTGCTGTGGCAGTGGCATTTATGATCCAGGGTTGATTAAAACAACGTTATTGCACAGCTCTATGGACTCTATATATGGACCGCTTAATTATTGAATATATATACAGAATGTACTGCATGTTAGCTTGCTTATTTTGCCCAACAGCATGATCTCCTAAAGTCCACATAATACTAACAAGAAACTATGCTTTTAACTTCAGGTTGAGAGCTGTAATTCCAACCATGTAAGTTTGTGATGCTGTTTGCAAATGTCCATTTGAACTTTGGTTTTGGGAAACGCAGAATCACGTTGGTAACATAGGCCCTTTTTTATTACAGCATGACTGAGTTCAAGTGCACAAAGGTCCATAAAGACAGAATTGGATGAGTTTGGTGTAGAAGAGCTTGAGTCTGGCATACACAGAGCCCTGGCTTTAACCTCGTTAAACACTTTTAGATTAACTGAAACGAAAACTGAAAGCCAAACCTTCTCATCCAACATCAGTGCCTGACCTCACTACCTGACCTCACAATGCTCTACCAGATGAATGGGCAAAAATTCTCACAGAAACAAAAGTGTGTTAACTGTTATACAGTAGCTGCAAAAGAGGGACTCCATATTAAATGTCTATGTATTTAGAATCCGATGTCATCAAAGTCCCTGTTCAGGTTTCCCAATACATTTGTCTATATTTGTGTCCAACTTAACCACATACAGTGGGTACGGAAAGTATTCAGACCCCCTTAAATTTTTCACTCTGTTATATTGCAGCCATTTGCTAAAATTAAGTTAATTTTTTTCCTCATTAATGTACACACAGCACCCCATATTGACAGAAAAACACAGAATTGTTGACATTTTTGCAGATTTATTAAAAAAGAAAAACTGAAATATCACATGGTCCTAAGTATTCAGACCCTTTGCTCAGTATTTAGTAGAAGCACCCTTTTGATCTAATACAGCCATGAGTCTTTTTGGGAAAGAGGCAACAAGTTTTTCACACCTGGATTTGGAGATCCTCTGCCATTCCTCCTTGCAGAGCCTCTCCAGTTCTGGCAGGTTGGATGGTAAACGTTGGTGGACAGCAATTTTTAGGTCTCTCCAGAGATGCTCAATTGGGTTTAAGTCAGGGCTCTGGCTGGGCCATTCAAGAACAGTCACAGAGTTGTTCTGAAGCCACTCCTTCGTTATTTTAGCTGTGTGCTTAGGGTCATTGTCTTGTTGGAAGGTAAACCTTCAGCCCAGTCTGAGGTCCTGAGCACTCTGGAGAAGGTTTTCATCCAGGATATCCCTGTACTTGGCCGCATTCATCTTTCCCTCAATTGCAACCAGTCGTCCTGTCCCTGCAGCTGAAAAACACCCCCACAGCATGATGCTGCCACCACCATGCTTCACTGTTGGGACAGGTGATGAGCAGTGCCTGGTTTTCTCCACACATACCGCTTAGAATTAAGGCCAAAAAGTTCTATCTGGGTCTCATCAGACCAGAGAATCTTATTTCTCACCATCTTGGAGTCCTTCCATGTGGGCTTTCATGTGTCTTGCACTGAGGAGAGGCTTCCGTCGGGCCACTCTGCCATAAAGCCCTGACTGGTGGAGGGGTGCAGTGATGGTTGACTTTCTACAACTTTCTCCCATCTCCTGACTGCATCTCTGGAGCTCAGCCACAGTGATCTTTGGGTTCTTCTTTACCTATAAGGCTCTTCTCCCCTGATAGCTCAGTTTGGCCGGACGGCCAGCTCTAGGAAGGGTTTTGGTCGTCCCAAACGTCTTCCATTTCAGGATTATGGAGGCCACTGTGCTCTTAGGAACCTTAAGTGCAGCAGAATTTTATTTTTTTGTAACCTTGGCTAGATCTGTGCCTTGCCACACTTCTGTCTCTGAGCTCTTCAGGCAGTTCCTTTGACCTCATGATTCTCATTTGCTCTGACATGCACTGTGAGCTGTAAGGTCTTATATAGACAGGTGTGTGGCTTTCCTAATCAAGTCCAATCAGTATAATCAAACACAGCTGGACTCAAATGAAGGTGTAGAACCATCTCAAGGATGATCAGAAGAAATGGACAGCACCTGAGTTAAATATATGAGTGTCACAGCAAAGGGTCTGAATACTTAGGACCATGTGATATTTCAGTTTTTCTTTTTTAATAAATCTGCAAAAATGTCAACAATTCTGTTTTTCTGTCAATATGGGGTGCTGTGTGTACATTAATGAGGAAAAAAAATAACTTCAATGATTTTAGCAAATGGCTGCAATATAACAAAGAGTGAAAAATTTAAGGGGTCTGAATACTTTCCGTACCCACTGTACATACAGTACTCACATAAAGGGATATATAACAAAGCTTGAGTAATTGATTGTTTATATTATTAGAAATGGTAAACTGTATTATCACCCAGCTCTAGTTTAAAAGATAGTAACACAATATTAGCAAAATATTGTTTACATGCAAAATGGACCCACTTTATATTAAGTGTCTTTAACTACTATGCGATAACATAACATCAATTGATTGCACTTATTGTGTACATGTTTTACATTGTACTTTATTTAAAAAGTACATTTAAATATAAGGTATGTAATAAAAAAAAACCTGCATATATTTACACCTGTAAATAATTTCTGTAATTACATCTGCAATTATATTTGGACCCTTTACCCACCCTTAAACCTTCCCATTCCACAAAACCTCTCCACAACATTAACCACATCACACTTCAATAGCATCAAATGTGTTTTTAAAAAACATGAACACAATAAATACACCATATCTAGTACATAGTAGTTAAAGACATCTAATATAAAGAGGACCCACAGACTTGACTTCAATGCTGTCACCTCCCTGAAATTAACTACAGCTTTCAGCAGTTTATACTTATCATTATTTTTGTGGTTTTGCACCTGAGATCTCACACATTTAAATGCTGTAGTATTTTAGATGCCTACCTGTTAATGTTGGTTTGCTTGTTGTTTATGTTGTATTGAAATGCAGGAATGTGTGTGTAACGGGGCTGACGAGACGTGAGACGTTCGGATCCAAATGCAAAGCTTTAATTGGTGAAGACACAGACGTGGTCATAAAGCAGGCAGGGTCAAACAGAGGCAGACAGGTATATGGCGGGCAAAACACAAGAATAATCCTAGGGCTAGCGTGGGTCAATGAACTGCAGACAGAGTCACAGGGGCAAGGCTAAAGGGAGGAACCCAGGAAAACAGGCGAAGATCAAAACCGGAGAAAACAGACAAGGCTAAGGCTGGGAAACAAATGAGGGCTCTGTAGTGTCGCTATCGCTAGGGGAGTGATAATCGCTGAACAATACTCGGCAGAGGGAAGGAAACAGAGTGAGTGTTAAATAGTGAGGGAGTGATATGAAACAGCTGGGTGCAATCAGTGTAAACAGCTGTGTGCAATCCGTGCTGCATAAAGCAGGCAGGGTCAAACCGAGGCAGACAGGTATATGGCGGGCAAAACACAAGAATAATCCTAGGGCTAGCGTGGGTCGATGAACTGCAGACGGAGTCACAGGGGCAAGTCTAAAGGGAGGAATCCAGGAAAACAGGCGAAGATCAAAACCGGAGAAAACAGACAAGGCTAAGGCTAAGGCAGGGAAACAAACGAGGGCTCTGTAGTGTCGCTATCGCTAGGGGAGTGATAAACGCTGAACAATACTCGGCAGAGGGAAGGGATCAGAGTGAGTGTTAAATAGTGAGGGAGTGATATGAAACAGCTGGGTGCAATCAGTGTGAACCGCTGTGTGCAATCCGTGCTGAGTGCAATTAGTGCAATGCATGATGGGAAATGTAGTCCGGGGTGAGGTGCAACAGTGTGTAGTGCGAGAGTCAATGAAATTAGAAGTTCATGGACCGGATTCGTGACAGAGCCCCCCAAGGAGCGGCTTCCAGACGCTCAAAAAACCTTTATGATTCCGGAGGGCAGTGGAGTGCAGGCGGAACAGGGGGAGGGATGGAGAGCCACCTGGAAGTGGAGAGACCAGGCACTGAGGCAGGACTGGCGGAGCAGAGAACCAGGGCGGAACCGGCAGCTCAGGTGGAGCGGAAGACCACCACAGCAAAACAGACAGGACCGAAGATCCCCCTGGTGGAGCAGAAGACCACCAGAACCAGACAGTAGACCACCACGGCGGAGCAGAGGACCACCAGAGCCAGACAGTAGACCACCACGGCGGAGCAGAGGACCACCAGAGCCAGACAGCAGACCACCACGGCGGAGCAGAAGACCACCACGGCGAAGCAGGCAGAGCAGAAGACCAACACGGCAGAGCAGTGGACCACCACGGCGGAGCAGAAGGAACAGGAAACCCCCCCGGTGAACCACACCGACCAGGAGACCATGGCGGAAACTGTAACAACGAGAGAGCGGAGACAGACAACACAGAATCCCTCACACTGGCTACCAGACTGGGATACCGAAGGGCTGACCTTGAGAATCTGGGTGTGACAGACAGGACGTGACATGACTCTGGATGATCAGCTGTGATGCAACGAGATTCTGGATGAATAACTGAGGCGTGACGAGGCTCTGGATGAACAGCTGAGACATAATGAGGCTCTGGCAGATCAGCTGCGACTTGACTGGACTCATGAAGATCAGCTGTGACTTGACTCAGGAAGAACAACTGTGACTTGACTTGACTCAGGAAGAACAACTGTGACTAGACCTGACTGAGGAAGATCAACTGTGACTCAACGAGACTCAGGATGAACTACTGTGACTAGACTCGTCGCTATCGCTAGGGGAGTGATAATCGCTGAACAATACTCGGCAGAGGGAAGGAAACAGAGTGAGTGTTAAATAGTGAGGGAGTGATATGAAACAGCTGGGTGCAATCAGTGTAAACAGCTGTGTGCAATCCGTGCTGAGTGCAATCAGTGCAATGAATGATGGGATATGTAGTCCGGAGAGATGTGCAACAGTGTCTAGTGCGAGAGTAAATGAAATTGGAAGTTCATGGACTGGATTCGTGACAGTGTGTGTGATTGACTGATGCATACATTTAGCTGCAATTTTCAGCGGCAGATGAGAGAACACGTGTAGTTCCTTGTCGCAAATGATGCTATAAAAATGATAAACAGATTACATTTTATTGTTTCTTTCTTTCCCTTTCGTTATTTTGACTGCATGAGCTGGTCTCATTTTTCTGTCATGCAATCAAGATCATTAATGAAATCACTGCTGCCAGTTATGCTGTTATCAGCTTTCTGTTATCAGTTATGTCATATGTTGGGTTTTGTTTAAAAAGGTCTTCGAAGTGATGGCTGATATACTATTATTATATTTAGATTGAGATGTGTAACATTAAGTATTTTAATTTTCACCTTGGGTGTGCATTATTAAAACAAACAAACAAACAAACAAATAAAATACTACTACTACTACTACTAATAATAATAATAATTCAAATTCAGTGCACCATGGTTTCAACATGACAAGATGCTCAGATATTTTATTTCAAGATATTTGTCAGGTTTTTGTCCTACTAACGCTATTGTGTGTAGAACTAATTTCTTACATATCTCATTACAAGCCTCCATTGCTAATTCCAAAATCATTTTAGTGCTAGTAATGGAGGCTTGAGCCACTGATACTGACTAATGTAGTTATTAGAGAAAGAAAATATATAGCTGTGTCCCAATTCCAGAGCTGCATCCTTCAAAGGCTGCATTCCAAGACTGAATATGTCAGTGACACAACAAAGGCTGTCTTGTTTCGAAGGCTCCTTCAAATACAGCTTTAAAATATACATATTTAAATGCAAGTATTGAGTATTGAGGTCATATCAGTAAAAAAAAAAAAATCAGTTCAACAGTTTAAATATTGACATCTTATCAAGATTTGATTTTATAGATAGTTTATACTTTTTGTTATGTACATGAATGTCCAAAAGAAGTCCAATAAAGCACATCAGGCTCTGGGGGTGAATAAAGGCCTCCTGTAGTGAATCGATGCATTTTTGTAAGAAAAATATCCATATTTAAAACGTTATAAACAGTAATCTCTAGCTTGCATTAACTGTCGTATGCACAAGCCATTCCGGGCGGATGACATAGTATGTTGGCGTAGTGTTAGCTCCAGTGAGAATATGCTAGTCTTGCAAGAACCAATGTTTGTTTACAGGAGGAAAGGAAGCAAGGTTTACTTACTTTAGCAAAGGAAAACCAGTCTCTTTTTAGATTATACTGAAATCCTCCGACATTTTTCTTTATAAATCCTCGTTTTGTACTTCTAATTCGTGACAGTTGTTATGCATGTACAACAGTTAACGGAAGCTAGAGGCAACTGTTTATAACATTTTAAATATGGATATTTTTCTTACAAAAATGGATCGATTTTTGCATCAACGCTTTTATCCCAGATTAGATTTGACAATCTTTTATGAACATTTTAATGTTTTGTAGAGCAGACAATATTGCAAAAATGTTTTGCATGAGTTGGTATAAAATAGAATTAACTAAACAACAGTTCTAAGCAATTCAGTGTCCATCACAATCACTCATTCTGGAATTTTTCCTTACATCGTGAGAGTTGAAAGACTCGTCTCATCTGTTGTGTACAAGAGCAGATGGAGGCTGGTGATGTATAGTTCTTTGTGTACTGCTCTGCTGTGCTGAGGGGAGCATCATTACCGCCTTCTGCCTCTCCCATCCATCATTGTGGACACAATGGTTCGATTGACAGCTATGCTTTCTTACTCTAGTGCTGCTGAGAGTGGGACTGTATGAAGACATCTATCCTGAAGCAATCGCATTTCAGGACATGCAGAGTCTGGATTTAATGCACCACCAGAAGGGGCTGAGGTCCTGTCTTCAGAAGAGCAGAGACCTGTTTCAAATAGACACCTTTTATTTCATTCACTTTGAAATTGTGTGAAATTGACATACCTCAGAAAGGACTGAATCTTTTTTTTTCAGTGTCCAATTTCAGACACACAGGAGCATGACAGGTTCCCATCAGGTTTTTGCTAAACGTTTACTTTGCTGGAAGGATGGACAGCGATAAACAGTGGATGAGTGCCAGGAATAGTCAGGCTCCATTTTAAACTCTTCACTGGCATTGCTTATGTGGAAGCCAAACAATTCCAGAAGTCATGACAGCTAAACTGCAATTTTAGACATAAAATTGGTGATTGCAGGGATTTTAAGTCAGGAAAATAGGGGTCTCAGAGGCCTTTATATATATATATATATATATATATATATATATATATATATATATATATATATATATATAAAACAAATGTCAAATAATTAAACAAATATTAGGTTAGTCAAAAAGTTCACATTTCTGTGAGTCACTTTTCACCCTGATGATGATTACATTTCAACAAAATACCATAGGCACAATTACACTATAAAGTGAGGCGAGCAACAAAAAAGAAAAAAGGTTGTCACATTTGTGATTGTCCTACAATTATTAGTTTATGTTGTTTCAGGGTTGGCATTATCTGAGGTCCTCTGAGGGTTGGCATCATCTCTTCTCAGGTGTACAGTCATCTCAGGTATTTGTAAGGGCTGGATCCAGACTGAAGCTTGTGTAATTCCTAGTTACCACGTGATATCAATCCCGAACATTATCAGGAAGGCTATTCCAGAATTTGGGAGCCAAATGCGAAAAAACTCTTCCTCCTTTAGTGAAATTTGCTATCCTAGGCACTACCAAAAGTCCAGGGTTTTGCGACCTTAGGGAGTGTGATGGATTGTAGCGTGGTAGAATACTAATTAGGTACGCATACTACCAAAAGTCCAGAGTTTTCCGACCTAGGGAGCGTGATGGATTGTAGCGTGGTAGAAGACTAGTTAGGTACGCAGGAGCTAAACCATTAAGGGCCTTATAAATAATCATATTTTGTAACTGATACATTTTGGAACTTAATAGGTAGCCAGTGTAGATACTGTAAAATTGGGGTAATATGATCTTATTTTCTTGACCTGGTAAGGACTCTATCCGCTACAATTTGGACTACCTGTAGCTTGTTTATTGAAGATGCAGGAAAACCACCAAGCAAAGTATTACACTAGTCCACTAGTCTAGACGTCATGAATGCATGAACTAGCTTTTCTGCATCTGAAACAGGTAACATGTTTTGTAGCTTGGCAATGTTTCTAAGATGGAAGAATGCTGTTTTTGTAAAATGGGAAATATGATTTTCAAAATACAAATTGCTGTCTAATATAACACCCAGATTTTTGACTGTAGAGGAAGTAACAATACATCTCTAGTTGCAAGTTGTAATCCAAGAGATTCTGTGCACTTTTTTTTTGTCCAATAAGTTGTATCTCTGTCTTATCCGAATTTAATAGGAGAAAATTATTGGTCATCCAATATTTTACATTTTTAACACACTCTGTTAGCTTAGATAATTTAGAAGTTTCGTCTGGTCTTGTTGAGAGATATTTGAATATCATCAGCATAACAATGGAAACTAATTCTGTATTTTCTAATAATATTACCAAGTGGCAACATGTAAATTGAAAATAGCAGAGAACCTAGGACAGATCCTTATGGCACTCCATAATTTACTGGTGATAACTGAGATGACTCCCCATTTAAATAAACAAAGTGGTAGCGATCGGACAGGTAGGATCTAAACCATCTTAAAGCATGCCCTTGAATACCCATATAGTTTTATAATCAATGTATGAGTATGTCATGATCTATAGTGTCTAACGCAGCTCTAAGATCATGTTAAATTAGCAATGAGATGCAGCCTTGGTCTGATGCTAAAAGCAAGTTATTTGTAATTTTAACAAGTGCAGTTTTTCTGCTATGGTGGGGCCTGTAACCTGACTGAGACTAATATCCTGAAGGCAAGCTTGAAGGATGTCCTTTAGACTAAGAAATTTAATCAGCCAGTATTTATTCTAATTTAACCCTTTGATTCATTGTGATATGTAATTTGTGCAAAATGCGCTCATAATATTTTTTTCTCGTCCATATTTTTCTTGTAAAAGTGATACAAACCTTAGGTTTATATGAACTATTTATTTGTGTTATTTGCATCTATCCTCGTAAGTTGGTGAGTTATAATTACTTGTACAAAAATGAGAACAGAATGTTTTACAGTTTCCATATTGTGTCATGGAGGCAACAGAAGTCTGGACTCTATAGCTCATTGGAAACTAAATTGTCCTCTGATGTGGAATGTGTCTTATGATTGATAGGTTATTTTCTTTGCAGAGTAATAACCTTTTATATTATATTATTTTATAATTGCTTTTTTCATGGCATTTTTGTTTTGTCTGACAGTTTTCTCTTATTTTATATAGTTAGGCTGTTGTATAACTTATTTGGTGTGCTCACTCCATTGTTATGTTGAAGCTTACCATATGGATTCATTGAGTAGCCTGAATATCCAAACCTGCTCCTGAAGAGCAACTGTCCTGCAGACCTCAGTTCCAACTCTGCTCCAACACACCTGCCTGTAATTTTCAAGCAACTCTGAACACCTTGATTAGCTGGCTCATGTGTGTTTGATTGGGGTTGGAGCTGAACTCTGCAGGACATAGCTCTCCAGGAGCAGGGCTGGAGACCCTTGCACTACAGCCTTACTGGTTACTGATATTTCTTCGACTATAAATTCTACGGAGGAGAAAATTTGTTTCCTGTGTATCCAAAAACAGATTACATGCCAAGATATTAGCAATCTTCTTTATTATTACAAAGTACAAACACCATTTTTTCCAACTATGGCACAAAGGCACATTTGTCCCTATGGATGTGCAGAAATTAAACTTATTTTTGAAATATATGAATATTTTCACTACAGTGTCTTTTCTAAAATTATGTATTAATATTGGTGAAAGTAAAATTAAATTAGATAAAAAAAAGAAAATGTATATTTAAATAAAATTTAGTAAAATGACTTTGTATTGCTTATTCTAATTTAATTGCTACATTTAAATGTATTCATTGTGCAGACACTTTCATCCAAAGTGACTTACATTTTAGGAATACGACAAGCGATTCATCATAAAGAGGTCACTAAACACAGCAAGTGCTCGTAATACAAAGTTTCAGAGATTGTTCAGATTAGTGCAAATTCAAATGGGGAGGGATGAATTTTTTTTTTTTACCCAAAATACTGCAATTTTTTAAATTGTCACCAAACTGTAATGTACAGAAGGAATAACTGATGATGGGCTGTTGAATTATTAGAAAATAATGCACGTCCAAGGTGGTAATGTGATCATGACGAAGTGGAGTATACATGTGTCCATAGATAATAAACCGCAATTTTGGTGGAAAACATGTAGAACAACAAATAGTTTGTAATTTTTCCCTTCCTTGTAATTTTTTTGCTGTCTGTAAGGACCTTTGAAATAACTTAAATAATTTGCTGAAGTGACATTGTCACACTGAACTGTAATGCGGTCAAGACCTGCCTGGAACTACTTTAGCTGTGCATATCCCTTAAAACAACTGCACACAGGTTTGTCAACCAATCAAATTCAAGCATTCAATTACAAATACTTACAGTAGAGGTGACCCCGCATAGTCCAAGATTCAATGCTTCGCTAGGAGGAGCCTGATTCGACTACCAATCTCACAGTCGAATATTCGCGGGGTGTTATTATCATGCCATTTTGGCTATATGGGGGTGCTCAAATATCTGATTTCACATAGAACTACTGGTTTTCTCCCAATAAGTTAATACAGCCTATTAAAATAATGCTCTAAATAAGAAGCTGAAAAGAAAGAAGCTTCAAATAAATATTTTAACGTGCATGAATAAATCCAACCACCCCTACAGATTTAAGTTTCACTTTCTATAGTCCATGACTGACAGAGGAGCATCTTGGCGGCAGGGATTTAAAACTTTAACAAGACTCAAACTGACACAGGCAGAGTGAAATACTGGATTTTTTTTCGATCAGATAGGGTACAAGTGATTTCAAATCATTTCTGCCAGTTTATATATATTGTGTATATTATTTATCTCGTATAAGATGCATTTGGTTGAGTTGCGCTGCAGTAAAGCGCTTCATTTTAGTACTACGGTGATTATCTCTTCCGTGCACAGCGCGAGCAGGACAAACAACAATGCAGTATATTGCTAACTATGACTGGGACTGTCATATACATAATTATAATGAGAACACTATTATAATAAAACGCTGTGAATTTTTATTTTGCCCCGCCCCCAAAACATATGATTCGACTATCAGTCTACTATCGGCAAGATTCGAAAATTCCGATTCGACTATGAAAATCCTTAGTCGGGGACACCCCTAACTTACAGTATATCTTTCTAAACAAGAGCAGCTTAGAGGTATTTTCACAGTATGGCAGAAAGCGTAATGTGGTCATTCTACTCTGCCTCAAAAGTATCAGGGCATCTGCTCAAACAATCTGCCAATGTGCACAAAGTTATAAATTACAAAAGTTATGGAAAATAACTACAAAACACAGCTGAGGCAACACACACACACACACCACCACAAGCACTGTGGTGAAGGCAGACTTTATGAACCAGCATGAGCTGGAAATGCACTTGAATACTAAAGTTGGCTATCCTATACATACAGGAAATACACTGGAGGAAACACTGGAATGATGCCATGAAACAGTCAACAAACATAATTTGACTGCGATAACCATCTCAAATGTTCAGTGATAGATGCTTATTTATAACCATCTGATTTGGGCTGACACTGTTAGCTAACACCCCAAAAATTATGTCATCATGTACTCATCCTCAAGCCACTTTGAAAGCACATAGTTCTCTTTCTTCTGTGGAACACAAAATAATATTTCAGCTGTTTTTATTTATGAAGTGAAAGTTTGTCACAACATTAAGTCATGTGACACAATAACCGAAGAGGTTTGATCTAATGCGTCACAATGTTTGATTTGGGCTCTGTATACACTGAAAAATGAATAACCACATACATTTGGTTCAGTTCATTATACAAATTAAATCATGTAGTCTTGAATTAAATGGCTGAAGATGTATGGATGTAAGGCCCAGCTTGGAAGAGCTCTCCCTGATTGCAATGACTCTCCCAACCTCTAGTTGGCACTAACTAGTAACACTCCCCATCATTTTGCTTACACTGGTTCTATGCAATAACACTCCTAGCCACTAGGTGGCCCTAGCTTCTGTTGATAGATAACATCACTACTCATTAGGACTTGAATGCCCCCATGCTTCATCACCTGACGTTTTGTACAATGTTTCTTACCAGAATCTACTCTGTACCTTACCCATGATACGCTGCAAAAGTTCATGATGCCTATCCACAGCAATGATTAGAAACTGATATATTTTGTATAACAAGATGAAATTACCAAACTTTATTTTGGGGCGGAAAAAATCATAAAAGCACAACCATGGCTTCATGAAATATCAATAAAAATGGCTCACTATTTGGCAGGTATTGCATTAAAATTACCCTTTTTATTCATGCATTTATAACTGCTTATCAATGATTTATAATGCATTTGTAAATGAGTTATTAGTCATTTATGAACACCTTTATAAACACTTTATAAAGGGAACCTTAATGTATAGTGTTACCGACTTTATTCAACAATTTGTCTCCACCCTAGCGCCATTTTGGAGAGTAGCCACTGAACGCAAACAGCGCATGCTGTTCTGCGTCAGCTGCACCACACGGATAAGTTGTTTTCATTCAAATCAAAGTGTTAATAAATTTAGAAAATGGATCCGCGTGGCCAGGGGCATAGCCATCATTTCAGAAGTGAGGGGGACAGAAATGTTAATAAATATATATATAATAATTATATAAAACATTACAATATAACATTTCTGTAATCTATATAACCTACCAGTCAACAGTTTTTGAACAGTAAGATGTTTAATCTTTTATAAAGAAGTCTCTTCTGCTCACCAATCCTGCATTTGATCCAAAGTACAGCAAAAGCAGTAATATTGTGAAATATTTTTACTATTTAAAATAACTGTTTTCTATTTGAATATATTTTAAAATGATTGCTGTGATCAAAGCTGAATTTTCAGCATCATTACTCCAGTCTTCAGTGTCACATCCTTCAGAAATCATTCTAATATGCTGATTTGCTGCTCAACAAACCTTTAATTATTATTATTATTATTATTATTATTAATGTTTTTTGAGCAGCAAATCAGAATAGCAGAACGATTTCTGAAGGATAGTGTGACTGGAGTAATGATGCAAAAAAATGTAGCTTTGAAATCACTATAAATTACATTTTTAAATATATTCATATAGAAAACAGTTATTTGAAATAGCCTAGCAAAATTAGTTCAACATGTTACTGTTTTGCTGTACTTTGGATCAAATAAATGCACGCTTGGTGAACAGAAGAGACCTCTTTAAAAAACATTACCAGTCAAACGTTTTTGAACAGTAAGATTTTTAGTGTATAGTCAACTGTAATTTCTCTCTCATTTTTAGCTTTTAATTGGCTTAGAAATCAGATAACTGCTGGACAATAACCAATAATAATGATTTGTTTATATACTACAAACACTTTTTATCACATAATAAGGCAGAATAGTTTCAATACTGTAATAAATGATATGTCAGTTAGCACTGCATTGTTCATATACTTTATTACCTGGAGATGACTTGACAAACACAAATAAACCATATTGTCGCAATCGTATGTTTAATGTCTTCATGTTTCCAAACGTTTCTGTTTTTCTGAAAACAACTGTTTTCATACAGCGATAGCTGGACGCATTTGTCCATATTAGGAATTTCCTCATACGACTTTCTGCACGAGAGCGCCCTCCGGCTACGAGTATGAATGAAACTTACACTGCACGGAGTGTTTAGCGTGCCGTGATGTACAACTTGCCTTATTCTGGGTCTGAATAAAACATCAGATCATGCACAGACTATCCTGTCTCTTTGAATTTAAATCTATATTTATTCACACCGGCTCCTGAAAACCTCTATGCGAACATACTTGCCCGAAAAAGTGCGGGGGACGAATTTACGTGATATTAAAAGTGGAGGGGGGACACGTCCCCCGCATCCCCCGCATAATCTATGCCCCTCCGTGTGGTGCAGCTGACACAGAACAGCATGCGCTGTTTGCGTTCAGTGGATACTCTCCAAAATGGCGCTAGGGTGAGGCGGATGAGACAAATTGAATAAAGTCGTTATTTTAGTTTTCTTTGCATACAAAAGTATTCTCGTAGCTTCGTAAAATTACAGTTGAACCCCGGTTGTCACATGGATTATTTTACCGATCTCCTTGCTACGCTTCTGGACGTTGATCGTGTTAAATACATTGCTGTTTATATGCAGGTTTGAACTGTTTTGTGGAACCATGTCATCGGATTCGTGCCGGAACTCTTCACCTCTTAAGTCGAACTCCATACTGCGTGAGCTACCGAACAAACCTACTGAATATAAAAACCCATACATATGATGTTGTATATGTGACGCTAACATTTAAAAGTATCAGTTTTCAAATGTCACAGCATGTTAAAACAGTTTTGAATTCATAACATGATATTGCTCAAGTAATGTGCGAAAATTAGGCTTTATCGAAACTGTGGACCTGCAAATCATACTTTGTGTGAAAAGGAATAAAAGTTGTCTGCATTTTACTGCCTCTAGTGTTTATTTCAACTGGAAACTGCAGTGATTCATATGTATAGGTACGTTTTTTCAGTTTTGCAGAAATGTATTTAGAGGTACGTATTTCCAATGAGCCTTTGTTGGATTTAATGGAATGTTTGGGTTTCAGTTAATTCAACCAAATTCTGGAGTTTCTTCTTGACAGCTAAGCTAAAATTAAAGTTAAAGGTATTCCTAATATGTTGGACCTTTTATTGAAAGTAGTCTACTTTTTCCTGATGAGACATGCCATTTTTTTATAGACCCCTAAGATCTGTGTGTGCGATGCTTGAGTTGGGGGAGGTGTAACATGCAAACAGTGCATTTGCGAAGGTTGTTTGAAAACATGCTTTATTTTTGTAGTTCTGCTAAGCAGTGTTGGAGAAAGTTACTTTTAAAAGTAATGCATTACAATACTGTGTTACTCCCTAAAAAGTAACTGATTGCTTTACTTAGCTACTTTTTATGGAAAGTAATGCGTTATGTTACTTTTGCGTTACTTTTTCTCATCTGGGCTGGGCTTGCTAATTTGTTTTTAATATAAATTCTGGATTGCATAAAGCATAGAATGCAGGAGAAGAAAGTTCAACACTCTTCAGAAATGAAAAAAAATGTCATGTTTATTTTAAGTCATTTTTGCTTATTAATATGGCTGAATTGGATCATCGAAGGTCGGCAGCAAAGATATTGATTAATAAAATGGGATTAAATGCATAAAATATATTTGTGTTACTTAATACATGTAATTATTGCAGGTTTGCATTGCACTGTTTTCTTTCATCTTGAGGAATACTGAATCTGTTTTTGTGCAAGTGAGAGGAGTAAATGCATGTTCACATTTAGTCTAGAATTACAGTAACATTATGTTCACACAGCGCCTTTGCGCTTACTCCTGATTTCTCCCAATATGGGGACAGCAGAGCTGTCAGTCAATGAATGGGAAAACAAAGTAACGAGTTACTTATTTGAAAAAGTAACTCAGATATTTTATTGTAAATTAAAATGTAATGCGTTACTTTACTACTTGAAAAAAGTAATCTGATTACGTAACTCGCCTTACTTGTAATGCACTACCCCAACACAGCTGCTAAGTGACACTAGTAGGGCAGGAACTACCTACCCTAGTTTTAAAGGTGCAGTAAGGAAATTCTGAGAAACACTGTTGAAATCTGAAATCACCAAAACAAACACGGCCCTACCTAAGAGGATCACACCCCTATTTTGATAGCCCCACCCCCAGAATTCACAAACACGCTATGACCTTTAATAGTTTTCTAAACTGCTTTGGTAAGCAACCCTTAATATGATCTTATTTTTTGAGATGCCTTAATCGATCTTTATAATTCAAGAGGGCAATCTGTGTGCTTTCCAGTCCCTCTGCTTTATATGATACTAAACAGTCTAGCTGTCATTCAAACTTACTTGTAAATTTGGTTTTCCTTCAATACATCTTTTATTCACACTCATCTTGAGAAGCATATGGTGTTTGTGTTTTTGTGTGCATATGGCCCTGTATCGCTCATTCTACTGACAGCAGCTACATTGCTTCGCTACAATTCCTGGCAGCTGCTGCATCCCAGTGTATCAGGGATGCACACAAGACCATAAAAAGGAAACGTGTAAGCATTTTTCCCTTCTCTCCATTGTTGTCGAGAAGGAGCATGAATAAAATCAGCAATAGGGCCTGAACCCCCCCATCTCCCAATGTGTGCAACAGAGGTGATGGCTGACTGTGTGCCCTTGTTGGTATAGTATTTAACTGTTTTTGAATCATTAGTACAATTTTATTATATTAGTAACAAAAGACATTCCAAATAATATTTAATTTCAACATCATAAAAAAAAAAAAAAACATCATTTTTTGTTTGAGCTCTGTTCAGGTACTAGTTGTGCCTTATGTGTGTCATCTTGGGAAGAAGTTTGTAGTTTGTTTATAGTCTAAATTTAGCTTTTTACTTCTGGGGCCCGTTCTTCATGCATCGCTTATTACATCCGAGATGAAATGTCACATCCAAGATGATATCTTCGCACTAATCAGGATCTGGCTAATTTGGTTCTTCGAACACACCTGTTGTTGATGATTAGTATGGCTGGATTGAGTTATCTGAGATAATTGCACGTTCATGGGTTGGTTTAAAAGAGGCTATGTATTGATACTCAAAACCACAATCAGCAATGCAGCGATTGGCTGGCAGCAAGACAGCAACGTAATCATATAATTAAAAAAGACACCTGACGAAAAACTTGGCACATTTTTGAACTTTTATAAGGAAACAGCCAAGCGAACAAAACTACATAAATGTTATAGATAAATGAAATGTGCACTGTTTTTATTTTATAATTTTTTTTTTTACATGATTCCCAATTATTTATATTCACGATTTCTAATATTTGTACAGGCTTTAAATTTTTATTTCAATGTAGTAATTAGTAATTAATTTAATTTTATATTTGAACAGATTTGTTACGTGACATGCATTAAAGTTTCTTAAGGGTCAAGATCATGTTATCTGCATCTCCTGCGCTCCATCAAGCCACTCCCATAATAGCTGTCAGCACTCAAATTAATGCATGACTCTACATTATCTGTATAGCATGTGTGTAAGACTCGAATACATGAATTATTCGAGTCTTACACACATTATGAAATAATAATTTCATGACGAATAAATCTTTCAGTGAGTAAAACTGGTTGTGTCTGTAGTATTAAAGACTACACAACATTATTATATTATCTTTAAATTAATTTTTAAATGATTATTATTTTTAAATTGTCACTGGATTAGTAGGGTACACTTGTAATAAAGTAGCGCTGGTAGAGGACAGATTTTAAGTATAAATTCTACTTAAAAAGATGCAATCTAATCCTGTTTACATGAAATAAGCCTGCTCCAGAGCAGGTTTAATCTTCCGGACATGTTGCTATGACAGCAACTCCGGGATGAGCTTCGAAGAACCAACCAATCCAAGATCATGCCAAATCGTCAACAATCAAATCCAACTAACTGAGTTAGCGACGTACGAAGAACGGGCCCCTGGTGTTTTTATTTAGTATTTGTGTTATTTTGTGGAGATCATCATGATGAAAAAAAAAAGTACAAATAATAAGCTTTTGTTGGTCACAGAACTTATCCTTTTGTGTTTTTGTTGAGGGATCCAGGGTGTTGCTATCTTAAAGGGATCCCCGGGTATTAAGACATGTATAGCTTAATATAACGTAAATGATATCCCTTATTTAAATATATAGTAGAAACCCCATGAAAGATGTATGTTATTTAAAAAAAATCGACATGGTTTTTGGACTATGGGGGGCGCCATTATTTTATGTGCGCAATACATTCTGCGTCGATGACGTCAAATGGTTGCACTCAGTGAGCTACTGGCGCTTATTTCTAGTCTTTGGCTTTTTACCGCAACACAACTCAGAATACACAACTAAGAAAAGAAAATACTGATACGATATCACATTGTGTGACTTTTGGTTGCAATTTTCAGTCAAAGGGCAACAAGAGAAGCAATGCAAGACTTCACAAGAAGAGGAGAAAAGAATGGGAAGATGCCGGTGGACGAATAAAACTTCCTAAAGATCCGCTTCTTTTTTCACTCCACTTTAGTCCTGATGCCTTTGAGTCTTTTAGTAGACCACAGCTACCGAAAGAGCTTACAAACGGCCTGAGAAACGCGATGTTATCCTGTAAACATGCCGATGCTAATCATGACGCGCGGCCGCTAGAGGAGTTTCTCAGCGCAGATTTTCCTCGAGACGTTTAGACTCCATGTGGGGAAAAAAAATCTATGGTACAGCATTAGGGTTAAGCCTATGCTTATCCATCTCCACCTGTAAGCTCTTTCAGTAGCTGTGGTCATCATAACAGTATTTTATTTTCCCAAGTTGTCTACCGTAAAACTTCAAATAATAGCTTCTATTTACCCAAATCGCCGAACTGCACCGGCTTGTATTTGAGACAGGCGTCTATTTGGGACTCGGCTATTATTTGAAGTTTTACGGTATTCCGAGTTGGGTTGTGGTAAAATTAGCAACAGGTAGCGGCAGTAGCTCACCGAGTGCAACCATTTTACGTCATCAGAATAATGGCGCCCCCAACAGTCCAAAATATGTATAAAACGATGTGATTTTTTAAATAACAAATCTTTAATGGGTCTTCTACTACACATTTCAGGAAGAGACATAATTTACGTTATATTAAGCCATACACGTCTTAATACCCAGGGATCACTTTAAAGGTTTTCCTACAAAAACATCACCGCAGCACTCCATTTCTGTCAAAAAAGCAACGATTTGTCTATACTGCATTTGTCCGTGTTTTTTTTTTTTGGTAGTTGTTTCTCTATGTGAACATGCACTAGATGGATGTCTTTGACCATTTAGTTGCTTTTTACCATATTCATATTTTAGTGTTTCATGTCTAGAAACTCCTTTGATTTGTTTAGGTTTGTTCAGGTTCTGAAAAGTCTTAAGTCTTATAGAAGTGTGTAATAGTTAGATGGACACTAGATATACTCAAAATAAAAATAAAATTTCTAAGAGCTAGACAAGCTTGAGTGAATACTGAATTCAGTCAAGCTTCAGTGCAGTATTGCTGTTAATGTTAACTTCTTTCAGTTGTTTCACCATTCAGCAATGAAGCAGTAAGCAGTTTAGTCTACCTGTGCATCCACCAGGACATCACTTCAATGCAAAGACTGGCTCTTCCTTTCTTTGTCACTTTTTTACACCTAATTGATTAATTTATATAAATCTTATATAATTCACTTTGACAAAATAGTCCATGTGACATCAGTGGTTCAACAGTAATTTTATAAAGCTATGATAATATTTGTTGTGTGCAAAAAATCAAAAAATAACTTTATTCAACAATTCTTCTCCTGCGAGTTACCGTCTTCCGCCTTTATTGAGATGACCACAACACATATGCGTGCTTTCCTCTGCTCGTAAACAAGGCGCAGCGCATGCTTGTTCTACGTCAGCAGCGTCATGGTCCTCTCAATAATGGCTGAAGATGCTTGGGAGAAGAATTGTTAAATAAAGTTGTTATTTTTCTTTTTTGCACACAAAAAGTATTCTCGTAGCTTCATAAAATTACAGTTGAACCACTGATGTCACATGGACAATTTTGTCGATGTTCTTGGAACCTTTCTGGGCCTTGAACATGGTAAGACCCTTGCTATCTATGAAGAGTCAGAAAGCTCTCAGATTTCATCACAAATATCTTAATTTGTTCCGAAGATGGACAAAGATGAACGACATGAGGGTAAGTAATTGACGACAGAATTTTTGTTTTTGGGTGAACTATCCCTTTAAACTTTTCATTATGAGTGAGAAACTGCTTCAGATGATTCAGTGTGCGCAGGGACATGAACAAATCATTCAAACCAATTCAGACCGTTTTGCCAAAACTGAATCTATGATGATAATGACAGAGGAATAATATCAGTGATATTATTCCTCTGTCATCATCATCATAGATTCAGTTTTGGCAAAACGGTCTGAATGATTTGTTCATGTCCCTGCACACATTTAAATCACAATTCTAACAATGTCACAATAAAAAGTTTTTAAACAAAATCATGCAACTCTACTTTATATAGTTTCATGAACTCCGTGAACAATCATCGCTACAGCAGGAGGTCTTCACTGGCCTTCTTAAAAAAAATACATTCTGCATCTAATGGGCATGTTGTTTTTAATTCCAGGTAAGTAATGTTCCATACAAAATTCATATTTACAGAGAAAACCTTAGAGACCTGTGTCAGCACAATACTGACTATTTCATTATTTTACAGTAATTTCCAGTTACACCAGATCAGCAACTGTCAGTAAGATCTCAAAGCTCAAGATATTTCATATTGCATTTAAAACTACAACTCCACTTCACACAAATGCTGATTATAGCAAGGTTATTCACCTTTCCTGGAACAAAAACAGTTCTAAATATTATGTTGGTAAATAGAAAACAAAAACAGGTAAATTCACTAAATAACTGCACAATCTGTGTCTTTCCTATTCACTAAACACCTGCAATCCAGTTTAACTAGGTGCTAAAAGTGCTGAAGTAGCGCTGTGAAATATTTAAATTAAGTCACTGTCATTCTTTTCAGTGCAAACACACCTCCTTTTTATGCAAATGAGACTCGTTATACAGAATATTGTGATTTATTCATAAAATTAAGCACTGTGTACCTGGCTCAACTGACGTCATACTATAACTGCCCATGGACAGCAAGTGGTAAATGGAACTTCACGTAAAATATGTGTTTATTTGCATTTATGGTTGATATTGGCAATAGAGCAATTCATCAAATGACGTTCAAATCATGGAGAGAAGAGCTATTTGCTTTCCCCTCTGCTTCAGGGACGGAATATAAGACTATTCCACATCATACATGACTGGCAGCATTTTAACATGCTTATATTCCTTGCAACATATCAATAATGTCAAGAAGCTGGACACAGTTTTTTTGGTTTTCATATTCTGTTTCTTTCAGGGGTTTCAGATTGATCTCAGAACCAAAACAGAATGTGATCAAAGTGTGGATTCCATGTGAGCTATGCTTTAGTACATATACGTGTCAGATGTGTGGACATTTTCTGCCTAATTATATTATAATTTTTTTGCATCCCACACCATGAACTTCACATTTTAATATGTTATCAAGTTCAAAGTAGATCATCTTTGAATAACGTGTATTGACATTTCTATGTTATGTCCCATCTAACATCCTGAAAACCCCTAATGCAGCAATGAACTCAAATAATATGACAATGCCAAGTCTGATTTCAGTCTGTTTATCACGGTATCAGGGAATATTTCCAATAACAGCATCCAGGTTTGATACAACTTGAACTATTGAACTAACTTCTGATGCTGGCATCATTGTCTAAAGGTGGTTGTTGATTATTGACTTCCAGTTGCCTTAATGTTAAAGCGTGTCATTGCTCATTTCAAATAGCATACATAATTTTTCTCTCAAGCTGGTCTCATGACAGAGAATGACTGTTCTCTAACCTTGCCAACACTGTCACATATTTAGTTTTCAAAGCAATTCTGCCTTTATGCAGGCTAAGACCTTGCTACAGTTTAACAGCACACCTGTGTCCTCTAATTCTTAGTCAACATCTAATTATGAACTTCTCAACTCTGGGTCTACAATTGATGCGCGCCATAAAGAGACAGGAGTACAACACACAATGAGCCTGTGTCACCCTGGAAACTAATAAAAGCTGGTGGTTCAGCTGAAACGAGACCTCTGAAAGTAGTTTTAATGTTAGAAGTGCAAGACTCTGCACTTTTTTACACCAAGAGGTTAAAGAGCTGCTTTTCATTGCATTTCAGTGCAGCTCAGCACTCCAAGTGTATAATACGCATTAGCTTGGGGGTTACAGGACATGACATTTCACAAAATGTCATGTCCTGCTTAGCCAGGCATTCAGAAAGTTGCAACAGTAGGTTAAAGTGATGCTCTCACTACAGTGCAGCTCTTTATAGTAAGATTTGTTGTAACTGGTCAGTCAGTTGTCTGAACAACTAATTCAGTAGTCTGAAAAAATAAATTCAATCAATCAATATAAACTAACCAGTCAATCTTAGAGGGACAGTTTACCACCCCTCCCCAAACAATTCTGTCATCATTTAATCACTTTCTCTTTCCATTTACATTCCAAACATGTATCGATTTCTTGTTTTCCTTGAATATATTTTTTTCTTCTTTTTTGGTCAATACAATGAAAGTTGTTGGGGTCAAATGTTGTTTGCAACAACATTTTTAGTTTATGTTCCACAGAAAAAAAGTTGTGCAGGTTTGGATTATTTTTTATTTTTGGTGAACTAGTCCTTTAGGTTGTTAGTTAACCAGTAATCAACAATTCTGACCATCCCTAACAGAGTGTTAATGACATAATTGTATCCATCTCCCAAATGTGACTTTAATGAGCATTAGTCGTACAGCAGATGTTAGAACAGAAAACTGGCTTTCAGAGGATTACAGAATGTGGGCTTCAATCAGGTCTGCGCCAAAGAACAAATTAACTGAACGTACGCCTCCACTATGCCTTTAGAACTAACAAATGTTCCATAATTAAAACCAAACGCATGTTAAAAATACTCATTAAAAACAAATCATTTGTATGTTTAAAAAATATTTGAGATCTTCTGGAGGCACCTAGTGACATTAGACATCTCTCTCAATTAAATACTTACAGTGTGGTCAAATTTGTAACGGGGCTGACAAGACGTGAGACGTGCGGATCCATATGCAAGCTTTTATTTAGGAGAAGACAGAGACGTGGTCATAAAACAGGCCTGGGTCAGATAAAGGCAGACAGGTATATGGCGGGCAAAACACAAGAATAGTCCTAGGGCTAGCGTAGGTCGACGATCGGCAGACAGAAGCACAGGGGCGAGACTAGAGGGATGAATCCAGGGAGACAGACAAAGATCAGAACCAAGAAAACTGGCAAGGCAAGGCAAGGCAAGGCAAGGCAAGGCAAGGCAAGGCAAGGCAAGGCAAGGCAAGAAAACTAACAGGCTAAGTAGTGTAGCTATCAAACTGATAAGTGCTAAACAATACTCCGCAGTGCAATGGGATCAGAGTGAGAGTTAAATAGGGGATGTTTGAGTGATAATAGCTGTGTGCAATCAGTGCTGTGCAATCAACAGTGTGTGTGTCGTTAGTGCAGTGGATGATGGGATATGTAGTCCGGGGTGATATGCAACAGTGTGTAGTGCAAGAGTCAATGAAATGGGAAGGGTGACCTCTGATGGCTGGCAGACGGAAGTTCATGGACCGGATACGTGACAAAATTATAGCTACTTTTATAATAGCTAAGTTAAGTTTTTTTAATGCTCCTGAATGTTCGGTATGTGTTGATGGAATCTTGGATTCTGAACATCGAGGAATATTCTGTTCTGCAGTTGATGGTAAATAAACAACTTCATACTTAAAAAAATGCACTGGAAATTTATACATTTAATGAATATAAACAAAAATCACTGAAGAAGGCTAGATATATCTTGATATATTAAGAGATATCTTGTTTGTCTCCAAAATGCATTACTTGCTTTAATTTGAAGTAATAATAAGGTGGAGTGACTTTATCACATCAGATTCATTCTGTATTTGTTTGTGATCGGTTACCCAGAAAACAGTGCACCTGGAGCATGCCACTGTAGCTGTATAGCACATGTTTCTATCCATCTTGGTAATATTGGAGAGTTCATGTGGAAGGTGCAGCTTTTTTCATAACCTATACTGATTTAAATAGGGGTCAGGGGTGTATTTTTAGCCAGCAGCTATCAACTGGGCACAACCTAAATCAAAGACCTCCTGGGTTGCATCTGGAGGAAGAGTTACTGAAACCAGAAGGGGTCACTCTGTGGACCTGCTGGGTCCTAATAGAACAGACAAGAGAACATTCTATTTTCGTAGATCTGTTCACACCAGCCTAAGGATTAGGTTTAGGACCTTCATGGTGACATTTTCTCTTGTACAAATTACATTTCATATATTGGAAATCGCTAATGTATACAAATTCTTGTAAGACTAGGTTAGGTGTAAAGGCCAATTCACACCAAGGATGATAACTATTACGTTTAAATAAACATTATAATTATAAAATAATAGAAAATACTGTATGTGTGCACTTTATAACAATTAAATATCGTGAAAAGCCTCTGACAATTGAAAAAAAAAATTATGCTGCCGTATTTGCTAACTATTAATAAATAATAAATATTATTATTTATTTAAAAAATAAATAATAGCAATAGCCGTTTAGCCATTGTCACCAGTATGGACCTTGTTTCTGTGTTTTCAGTGTTTCTCTGTTTTCTTGCCCTGTTTCAGCCTGTGTTCCACTCCACTTTTAGACATGCACTCGTGAACTTCCCTAAGCACTTCCCCTCGGGATAATCCCCGCTGCCATTTTGAAGTGCGTTCCACTTCGTGAAGCGAACGAGGGATGTTTATATGGACAGACACTCAACCCCTCAATTTTGACAGAGCGAGTGAGTCTGCTTCATATGCACACTTCAGGCCACTTTACAGACCACAATGCAACATGATTGTGACGTCATCGCAGATGGTGTTTAATTTATTTTTACATTTATAACAGCCCAAGCATACCTATATACATATAGAATGCTGCACCAAACAAATTCGTAAGGGAAAAAATTTAAACACTAAACCAACTCCATAGCGGATTCTAAGTGATCAAGGGCTTAGGACGTTCCAATTCAGCCTATTGCAAGGGTACCGCCAGTAGTGGGCACTCATGCAACATAATCAATGACGTACATCTGAGTAAATGAGACGGAGGGAAGTTTGCGAGTGAAGGGCATAAATAAATGAACAGGAACGCAGCCTTAGTTCAGTAGTGACCTAGTTTCTGTCTCCCCTTGATTACATAGATAGTTCACCTGCGTCTAGTTGATTTAATCATTAGTCCCTCATTTTCCTGTGTACTTAAGTTCTATCTGTTCAGTTTGAGTTTGTCGGGTCTTGCTAGGTACGTGTGTCTCCAGCCTTCCTTTATGTGGATTACTTATCAGTGGATTTATTAAAGACATAGAAGATGTTTATCTTCATCTTCGTTGTCTTCATGTGTGTTCATCGACACAATATTTTGATGGCTATATTCATTCTAGCTGTTTAACTAGTGTTGTTATATAGATTTAATTTATTTAGTCACCATTGATTAGTTTTCTCTTTTGTTGCACTTCGACCATATTTAGATTTTATTAGTTTTCTACTGACAGAGCAGCTGTATTATTCATAACTATAAAAAACATACAAATTTTTGTAATCTTTGTAACTTTTTTCTAATCCCTGACTATTCACAAACAAAGCTGTATGACAATTTAGAGATGTGTGTTGAACTACTGAAACACTATTTGAGTAAACATGCACGGATTCAAAGAAAAAAACAAAATGAAAACATTTCAGATTTAATTATAAACGTCATATAACAAGTTACCAAAAGTGGCAACAAAAACAACATCAAAAACAGAATGAACTAAAAGTATTTGAACCCATGCATGCCTATGAACGTTAATGTACTGTACATGAGTTATTTATTTAATATTATTTTTTTCATCTGCTTTTCTCTTTTTCTTGTTAAATTAAACTTTTGTCATCCTGCATAATTTGATTTATTATGATTAAGTGTGCAAAATGAGTGATCATTCATTCATCTTTGCTTCACATTTATCAGCGTGAGATTGGAGGCAAGGCAAGGCAAGGCAAGGCAAGGCAAGGCAAGGCAAGGCAAGGCAAGGCAAGGCAAGGCAAGGCAAGGCAAGGCAAGGCAAGGCAAGGCAAGGCAAGGCAAGGCAAGGCAAGGCAAGGCAAGGCAAGGCAAGGCAAGGCAAGGCAAGGCAAGGCAAGGCAAGGCAAGGCAAGAAAACTAACAGGCTAAGTAGTGTAGCTATCAAACTGATAAGTGCTAAACAATACTCCGCAGTGCAATGGGATCAGAGTGAGAGTTAAATAGGGGATGTTTGAGTGATAATAGCTGTGTGCAATCAGTGCTGTGCAATCAACAGTGTGTGTGTCGTTAGTGCAGTGGATGATGGGATATGTAGTCCGGGGTGATATGCAACAGTGTGTAGTGCAAGAGTCAATGAAATGGGAAGGGTGACCTCTGATGGCTGGCAGACGGAAGTTCATGGACCGGATACGTGACAAAATTATAGCTACTTTTATAATAGCTAAGTTAAGTTTTTTTAATGCTCCTGAATGTTCGGTATGTGTTGATGGAATCTTGGATTCTGAACATCGAGGAATATTCTGTTCTGCAGTTGATGGTAAATAAACAACTTCATACTTAAAAAAATGCACTGGAAATTTATACATTTAATGAATATAAACAAAAATCACTGAAGAAGGCTAGATATATCTTGATATATTAAGAGATATCTTGTTTGTCTCCAAAATGCATTACTTGCTTTAATTTGAAGTAATAATAAGGTGGAGTGACTTTATCACATCAGATTCATTCTGTATTTGTTTGTGATCGGTTACCCAGAAAACAGTGCACCTGGAGCATGCCACTGTAGCTGTATAGCACATGTTTCTATCCATCTTGGTAATATTGGAGAGTTCATGTGGAAGGTGCAGCTTTTTTCATAACCTATACTGATTTAAATAGGGGTCAGGGGTGTATTTTTAGCCAGCAGCTATCAACTGGGCACAACCTAAATCAAAGACCTCCTGGGTTGCATCTGGAGGAAGAGTTACTGAAACCAGAAGGGGTCACTCTGTGGACCTGCTGGGTCCTAATAGAACAGACAAGAGAACATTCTATTTTCGTAGATCTGTTCACACCAGCCTAAGGATTAGGTTTAGGACCTTCATGGTGACATTTTCTCTTGTACAAATTACATTTCATATATTGGAAATCGCTAATGTATACAAATTCTTGTAAGACTAGGTTAGGTGTAAAGGCCAATTCACACCAAGGATGATAACTATTACGTTTAAATAAACATTATAATTATAAAATAATAGAAAATACTGTATGTGTGCACTTTATAACAATTAAATATCGTGAAAAGCCTCTGACAATTGAAAAAAAAAATTATGCTGCCGTATTTGCTAACTATTAATAAATAATAAATATTATTATTTATTTAAAAAATAAATAATAGCAATAGCCGTTTAGCCATTGTCACCAGTATGGACCTTGTTTCTGTGTTTTCAGTGTTTCTCTGTTTTCTTGCCCTGTTTCAGCCTGTGTTCCACTCCACTTTTAGACATGCACTCGTGAACTTCCCTAAGCACTTCCCCTCGGGATAATCCCCGCTGCCATTTTGAAGTGCGTTCCACTTCGTGAAGCGAACGAGGGATGTTTATATGGACAGACACTCAACCCCTCAATTTTGACAGAGCGAGTGAGTCTGCTTCATATGCACACTTCAGGCCACTTTACAGACCACAATGCAACATGATTGTGACGTCATCGCAGATGGTGTTTAATTTATTTTTACATTTATAACAGCCCAAGCATACCTATATACATATAGAATGCTGCACCAAACAAATTCGTAAGGGAAAAAATTTAAACACTAAACCAACTCCATAGCGGATTCTAAGTGATCAAGGGCTTAGGACGTTCCAATTCAGCCTATTGCAAGGGTACCGCCAGTAGTGGGCACTCATGCAACATAATCAATGACGTACATCTGAGTAAATGAGACGGAGGGAAGTTTGCGAGTGAAGGGCATAAATAAATGAACAGGAACGCAGCCTTAGTTCAGTAGTGACCTAGTTTCTGTCTCCCCTTGATTACATAGATAGTTCACCTGCGTCTAGTTGATTTAATCATTAGTCCCTCATTTTCCTGTGTACTTAAGTTCTATCTGTTCAGTTTGAGTTTGTCGGGTCTTGCTAGGTACGTGTGTCTCCAGCCTTCCTTTATGTGGATTACTTATCAGTGGATTTATTAAAGACATAGAAGATGTTTATCTTCATCTTCGTTGTCTTCATGTGTGTTCATCGACACAATATTTTGATGGCTATATTCATTCTAGCTGTTTAACTAGTGTTGTTATATAGATTTAATTTATTTAGTCACCATTGATTAGTTTTCTCTTTTGTTGCACTTCGACCATATTTAGATTTTATTAGTTTTCTACTGACAGAGCAGCTGTATTATTCATAACTATAAAAAACATACAAATTTTTGTAATCTTTGTAACTTTTTTCTAATCCCTGACTATTCACAAACAAAGCTGTATGACAATTTAGAGATGTGTGTTGAACTACTGAAACACTATTTGAGTAAACATGCACGGATTCAAAGAAAAAAACAAAATGAAAACATTTCAGATTTAATTATAAACGTCATATAACAAGTTACCAAAAGTGGCAACAAAAACAACATCAAAAACAGAATGAACTAAAAGTATTTGAACCCATGCATGCCTATGAACGTTAATGTACTGTACATGAGTTATTTATTTAATATTATTTTTTTCATCTGCTTTTCTCTTTTTCTTGTTAAATTAAACTTTTGTCATCCTGCATAATTTGATTTATTATGATTAAGTGTGCAAAATGAGTGATCATTCATTCATCTTTGCTTCACATTTATCAGCGTGAGATTGGATTTGCTCTGTGGTCTCGCTGCTTTTGTCGCTAAACTGTTTTGTCCTTTCATTTACAGGGACAAAGGACATTGTAACAATCACACAAGCAATGTCATGTCTGAGGACGGCACATCTGAGCAGATTAAATCATATCTTTTCATACTTCAAAAGGGAAATAGTCCAATTTACCACTGTGTATCATGTTCTGCACTTGTTATTCAGTCAAGGAGTTCTAGCATCTGATAAGACCTTCTAGTGGGGTCACAACGTGTTTGTATGTGGAAGAAAAAAGAGAAACATTTAGAGGATAATTCACTAACAGTGAATTGTGGCCTGTCTACAGTGTTTTAGGAACCCAACAAGGAATACAAAAATGGCCAATAAATTGCCAATGAGCAGACCACAAGAAGCTAGAATACTTTGCATATGCCTGGACTCTGTGTGTGTATGTGTGTGTGTGTGTGTGTGTGTATATATATATATATATATTTTTTTTTTTTTCCTGAATTCTCTTTACTGAATCAAGTAAAGCATTGCCTATGCAGACACCCCTCATGCATTGTGGCATGAATGCATGCATAATTGCTTTAAATTGTTTATTGCCTAGTTTATGTGCTTTTCCTTCATTCCTTTTTTATGTTCAGAACTTATCTAGCAACTGAGTAGCAAAATGCTAATATCCACTCAGAACAACTCAGTAACCTAGCAATAGCCTGAAAAACATAACACTCTATCATTTAGATTTTGTAAAAATCTAGATAACATCTTGCTGTTGCTGTGTCTAATCAGGGTTGTTTCAAGCTGAAGGATTTGTTTATGAAAATCTCCTTTTATTTTAACAGAAGAACAATAGCTGTAATTATATTAAGTGTTTTGACTGCTCAGTATTTAAAACCTGACATGAACCACATAGATTTCACCCCCTCCTTGTAGCATATAACAGTACCTTGCAAGGTTTCACTTAAGCCCTATTCAGACGGGACTAGTTTTCTAAACTACGTTTGAGTTTCGGTTCTTGTCACCTGACATCTGTGATTTTCATGTACCAATTCAGATGGGACTAACATCTCCGTGTTTATTACAGAGGTGGGAGGGTCTGTTTTGTACATCTGGGTGTTTCAGAGATCACATGCTCTGCATGCGTGCATTGCGTATAGTCATTCGGATTGATTACCATTAGTATAATCACACAAATACCATGGTGAAGCTAAATGACATGTAAAGCAAAACCATGTTAATGTGTGGTTACTTTAGTTTAACTATTTTATTTATTTATTTATTTATTTAGTTGTAGTAAACCCATGTTTAATTTTCATAAAGTTACATATGTAATTAAAAAAATATGTAACTGAATGCAGAAATGAACGTGAGTAATCTTACCTGACGCTGATATTACAATATCCAGATTTAAAGGGTTCATATGATGCTGCTAAAAATAACATTATTTGGTGTATTTGGTGTAATGAAATGTGTTTATGCGGTTTAAGGTTAAAAAAACACATTATTTTCCACATACTGTACATTATTGTTTCTCCTCTATGCCTCGCCTTTCTGAAACACATCAATTTTTACAAAGCTCCAAGGTCTGAAAAAGCGAGGTGTGCTCTGATTGGCCAGCTATCCAGTGCGTTGTGATTGGCCGAATTCCTCAAGCGTGTGACGGAAATGTTACGTCCCTTACCATATTGTGATGCCTGCGGCAACCACATGTGACGACCCCAGGCTGGACTCCGCTTCGTCCACGGTGAAAGCCGATCCGGCGATCGACAGTGCGAAGTTGAAGTATTTCCTCAGTGACCAGCACGGATCAGCTCCAGGCATGACGAAGCAATATCGTCCTCTTTTGGAAGGCCAAACAAAGTAGTTTCGCTTTCACAACGAAGCACACAGTGCCTTCACGACATGGCGGCGGCGGCAACAATACTACAGCGAGAATAAAAGTTACGCCTTCTTTCTTTGTGTGAACATTTGGGCGGCGTTATGCAAATCTTCCCAGATAGTGACATAGGTATGTGGGGGGGGTGTTAGAACGAGCCATTTTAGGTAGGTGTGGCTGACTCTTAACTTTTATAAAGAATATCTCTTTGGATTTGAGACTTTAGTCTTTGCAACTTTACAGATCTTCTTTATGCACCAAGAGCTTGTAACACTCTAAAGAGAAAGGAAAAATTTAAATCGCATCATATGACCCCTTTAACAGTTTACGTGATCTGGCTCTTGATTTTATTATTGTTATTTTTTTATTATTTCTTTGCCGGGAAGCAAATATATCAAACATGCGTGCGATAAGAGCATCTACGGTAATTCACGTTGGCCAAAACACATAAGGAATACGCGTTGTGAAAAAAAATTTCACCGGCAATCACAGACATTCGCATTCGGACGGGATTAGTGTTCTCAGAGGATCACTGAGTTTGCTGAAAAACAGTATGTACTTTGCTCTGGAATTATTACAGAGGTTGAGTGAGAAAAACACAGATGTGGCAGATTCGGACGGGATTAAAATCACCAAGTACGACTGTGAAACACAAATTTCTCTAACGACCCCCTGTAAAACTAGTCCCGTCCGAATAGGGCTTAGTAAAATTTGTCAGCACAGCAGATGAAGGTGACATATCATTAGCTCTACAAAACTCCCCCAAGCGATCCTATCTCATTGAGCCTCATATCCATTCTCTTTAAAGTTCTCATTGCATTCTCCCTCCACTGGAGCAAAATGGGATCTCAAGATCTTGCAGTAAAATTGAGCCATTAGTCTTAAATATAGCTTTTATGAAAATGTATTTACTCCCCAAGCCGGTCTTGAAATGAGGAAGCTATACCTTGACCTTCCCAGTAGAACCAAAATGCTGCTCAAGGGCTGGCATTTCTGAGTGGAAAATATATTTTCTCCATAAGCATACTGAGCCTTTTTTATATTTATATTTGCTTATTTATTTTTTAACTTAATTATTAATTTTAAACCTAACAAACTTCTTTATGCAATAACATATGCTTACATATTCCATGAATTGCAAAGGGATTTGTAGCATTTATGTATCTAGGGTTACATAAATAAAGAAGATGGGTTTATTAGAAGCTATCCATATGGTGATGTACAAATGTTTTAAAAATGTGATACAACACTTTACTTATGAATACCTATATGAATGACGTATTGTTACATTGCAAAATGGTGTAAACGCACTGAGATGAACCACTGATATGTTTCATCAGCACAGAGGACCAGTACCACTCTGTGCTTAGTGTCCATTATATGAGAAAAAAAGAGTTCAAAGAGGAACCTTCTAGCTTCTTCAAAACACCATCATTTACTGCTATGAACGGTGTGCTACTCTTTGACAGATAATTGGTAGAATTTCAACTACAGTATTACAACAAAAGTTTGTTTGATTGCAGATATGTGCTATAGAGACATACAGTAAAATGTAATTTGTGATACGAAAGCACATCAATTCACAGAAGGAGCTCTTCCTAGGGAAAGTATGGGTTGAAAAGGGCATTTCATGCTCACAAAAGATTGATGAACCTGTCTGGTTTAGCCACATTATGGGAGGACTTTGGAAAAGAGAGGTTACAACAAGTGCACCATATTGAGGAAAGCATTTCCAAGATGGAACTGACAAGCTCTTTACTATTGGGCAAGCTCTTCCTGTGTAATAGGATTTCTCAGGATAGCAAATGTATGTATAAATGTGTCTCTTTTTAAAAGCAGTTTGTGATATAAGAGGTGCTTTTCCATGATGAGCCAATTCTACGCATGGCTGCTTTTCTCTTCCCATCTCCAGAAAGGCTCATACACATAAAAAAGAGTACAGAGCCAAAGTAGAAAACAAAAGGACATAGAAAAGAGGTGGCACAATGAAAACAAAAGAGGATGTAAAAATTGTAGTAAATGTTTATGTATTGTCCTTTATCAGCAAACTTCTGTAGTTTAACCATATTTTGAGTGCTATAGTAAACCATGATACATACTATAAATTACATTGTCTACAATATGGGATGGGCAGTATATCAGATATGTGTATTTGAAATGCAAAATACTAATGTAATTTGTATTATTTAAAAACATTTAAGTATTTTCAAAGTATAGTCAAGCTGCTGATTTCCTGTATCAACAACTTCAGTTGTTTCTTAATGTCCATTAAAACATTGTTAGCTAGGATACTGCCTGTGCAATGCAATGCATATCAACAGTGAGGAAATCAGAACTAATCAGCAGCCAACAAGCTTGTTTAACTCTAAGTTTTCCATTTATAAACTGCTTTTCCCAATTTCCCAACCAACAATTTTCCCTTTTTTTGCCACAATGTATATTGCCTGTGCAATTTCACCACAGACATAAATAGACAAAAATACATAAAGATGTTTATAAAATCAAAAAAATATAAAATGTTTCAGTTAAACAGATACAAATGAAATTCAAAATACTGTGCCAAGCTTATCAAATATAATATTTTGTATCTTGCATAACACAAAACACAAAATCAAAATTTCCATTCAATGAACTATCAGTATTAGACTAAAATTTATCTAAATTGATATGACTAACTACTGAATATGACTACATACCTTGGAAGCCCATGGATGACAAAATTGTCAAAATTTTGACCCTCTAACTCTAGCACTTTCTATTCTATTTTAATTCCACTTTATCTACATTTATCTTCTTTTTTTATTTTTTTATTAAAACAACAACAACAAAAAACAAATAATCACTAGCTTTCTATTTTTTCTATTCTATCTACTTGATTTTCTTTGTGTGTGTGTATATGTATGTGTGTATGCATGTCTGTATTTATGTGTATATATATATATATATATATATATACACCTTGCTACGTGTACTGCGTTAGGCTAATCGAGACTTGTCATTTGCACTTATATATTGTTGCTCTTTTGTTAGATTTGACTGCTTTTAGTGTCCTCATTTGTAAGTTGCTTTGGATAAAAGCGTCTTCTAAATGACTAAATAAATAAAAATGACAAGACTGATAGCACTACACAAACAGTCCTCAAGCCCTTTACTACCTGTGATAGGCACAAAACAAGTTTAAATTCTCTCTCATCATGGCCACTCTTAGGATTATTTTCACACATTATGTGGATTACATTTTCCAAAGCTTTAATTCTTTTCTCATTACTAAAGATCTATTTGTTGTTGTTAAAATGTGGTTTGTAGTTAGATGGAGTCATTTCTCACAAGGACTTAATATGAGGCAGTTAAGAACAAAGAATTCCATTATTTCTTTCTTGCTTGTTAAAATGCTATCCAGCCATCGCTTTCTCATTTCCTTCATTTAAATTACCTTTAGATGCAGGGGGTCACAGTGCTTGATGTACAAATACAAAAAAAACAGTTTCATAGGAAAAAAGCATGACACCACCAAAGGAAGTCATCCTAAAAAAAGTGTACTGTGAGAAAATAAATCAATATGTCCATGTGGTAAGAATCTATGGTTTACTGGGATTTTAGACCAGTTAAAGGGGCTTTGTTAAGAACAATGCAGAAAGATTCAGCCAATCATAATCAAGGACCGAAATTGTCCATTTTATAAACATGCATTAGAAAGTCAATAGAAAGTCACCTTATCTTTATATGTTCTTGAAAGGTTCCTTTGTCACAGGAGGACAGGGTCAACTATTTGTGTTATTCATGAGCTCATAAAATGAGGTGTGAGATTTAGTGTGTTCTTTGAGAATATGAAACAGTGTGATTTTTTTAATAATAAAAAAAGGCTTTGTTCTCATTCAGAAGTGTTTATTGGTTCACATGGAGTGTGGCCAGGGCCGGCCCAAGCCTTTATGGGGCCCTAAGCAGAATTTTATTTGGGGGGACCTCGGTGTCGCCATTACGACTGATTCCCCTTCAGGAACTCAAGCTGCGTCGGAAACGCTTTGGGAACACCCCCAGTGTGACCATGCTCTGAATCACATATGAAATCAGTCCAATAGATGGGCAAGACGTCATGGGCGGGTGACGTTGCGACCAGGAAGCTATAAAAGCATGTACGGTGGAACTGGTGTCAGCTTTTTGTCATTCAGATAGCGCTCTGTGTGTGTATATCAGTCGCTTTCTGTTTGTGAGTCTTATTTAGTGTTGTTTGTCCACTTATAAGCTCCATTATGCCAAGCTTCAGCAAAAAGAAGCATTTGGGCAAGAGCAGACAGCATTCAGGCTGTGTATTCCTCCCTGCCCGCACTATATTTCGGGTGGGGACACACACAGTTTGTGTGTTGTCTGCTTGGGAGCGAAGCACGCAGAGTCAGCTCTCTTGCGAGCGTTTGATACTGCCTTGCTTCGCTCTCGGAAGGCTCTCTTTGAGGAGGGAGCCTTCACCGGCGTTTCTCGCGGCACCGGCCCCGCTTTTGCCGAGGCGGAGTGGCGGCTGTGCTCGTGGGGTTCGCATATGGATCCGGTGGAAGGAATGTAGATGGGCGAGTCCCTATCTTCTTCCTCACCCACCAGATCCACCGCTCGCTCTCGGGGTTCGGAAGCCCGCTGCGGTTCTTTACCCCCGGTGAGAGGGCTTCGGTCCCGCTATTGCTGAGGCACAGCGGCGATTCAGATTGCGGGGATCGCACGTGGATCTAGCGGATGGGTTGGAGACGGCTCGCCCTTTCTCCGCCTGCACTCCCTAGATCCAGCGCTCTCCCTCTCGAGGCTCAGAAGCCTGCGGTTTCTTCCCCCTCTGAGTGAGAGCTCTGCTGCTGTAGCTATTTTTTTCGAAGGAGATTGATATTGTTTGTGTGACCAAGCGGCTCGCGCGCTGCCGAGGCAACGGGTGTATTGCATCATTTTCAGTTTTTGATGTGAATCTTACCACACCATACTGTGTTTACTTGTTTGGTTGTTTGGCTGCATTTAATTCTGAGGAATTAAATGAGGTATTTATCAGATTATGAGAAGTTAGAAATACAGGGGCTCTTGGGATAGAAATTTCTAGAGTAAGAGGAGGTTGAGGTGGTCAACAGGGGCAGCTGGGCGGGAGCAGCCCCAACCAACCGTGTTCCAGCTCCTCATATAGGGAGCGTCACTTCTCGTACTCCTCAGAATTTAGAGTCAGAGTGGCGCTCCCGGGCCGAAGGCTTCTAGCGGAAGGTGGATTTGCGGACCATCATTCTCACTGGATAGTCTTCAGCTAAAACGTCCTGACGCCTAAGGCCCAGGATTTCTGAGGGCCGGCCCCCTCTGGGGAAGAGCGGTGTACACCTCTTTATAGGGTGGCCGTCTCTCCTCAGTGCTTTCAGGAGATCGATCTGCCAACCCTGCCACCTACGGTGTTTTAGGGTGCAGCGGTCTTCGGCGTGCACTTCTCTCAGTCACCGGCCCAGAAACGTAGCAGTACTAAGAGGCTCGCTACCTCTTGGGAGGTTTCTAGGTCAGCTAGTTCGGCCGTTCCCTGCTGGTCCGCCGCTTCAGGGCACCGACCTAGCCGTGCTGATTACACCAGAGATCTCATTATTCATTATCTCTATAAGCCGAATCCCACTGCAAACAAGGTAAATAGATGTTTCGAAAAAAATCGAGCCATTTCATATACTCTTGGGGGCCCCCTGTTGGCCACGGGGCTCTAAGCAGCCGCTTAGTTCGCTTATGCCTTGGGCCGGCTCTGAGTGTGGCACATCTGTACATCTTAATTTATGTCTTGCAACATCTTTGAAGACATATCAAACCAGTGTAGCTCAGATTGTATATATATGTATATATATATGTAACGGGATAAATATTATAGTTTGAGGGTTCTTTAAGTAAATCCTGCTGTAATGTGATCGCACTTCCTATTGGCTGCGCTGGTGGCGCTATAGCCCACTGAGTCTGAACGATCTGCAGCAGAACTAGAGAGAACTGCTGTGGATGGAGCTGTTGAAGGGTGGGGCAAACCGTGCCAGAGAAACCAAAGGTCACAAATATATATATATATATA
>NW_015506470.1:119840-171079 GCF_001515645.1 Sinocyclocheilus grahami | reverse complement strand
TATATATATATATGGCCGACCAGTGTTGAGAGTATATGTCATAGAAAATGTGTCATAGTCTTTCAATGACAGCAGACCAAATTGTGTCTAGTCATATTTAACTACCTCCTGTAAATGGATTCTATGCACATTCATGGCCATGATGTTTGTGATGTACTGTCTCAGGAGATGACATTGCCACAGGCAGTGTGATTATTTATTGACAGTTTAACTGGAAGGATGCATGATTGATGTTTGATTGGCAGGTCAAGACAGATTTGGTTCAGTAATGTTGTTATTATTTGCTTCTGGGATCGTAAGTGATTTCTTTTCTTTATACTGCATTAATATTGTCATTAACGTGTTCCATTCATGAAGATTAAGGAAGTGAGTGTCCATTGTAGATCTAATATATTATACTTATATTTACAATGTGTAAATAAGATACAATAAGTTTGTATATTTATATACTATATATTTGTAAAATATATTTGTATAAGTTTGTATATTTTTATACAATAAAATAAGTTTGTTGGTATTTTACACTTTTTATCCAATCCCTAATCACTATTTATACACAAAATAGCATCTACACTCTCTGTTACCCATGTGTTGCCTTTAGTCTCCAAGGGCCAGTTGCACCAACTGGACGTACACTTGGTTCTAAGACAAGGCTGGATGTAAAATATGCTATAGAGGGTATGCATGTGATGTCACCGTCAGCTGGAGTGACTGCGGCTCTACCCACTGAGTGACAAAAAGACTGAATGGCAGCATTGGTTTTCAGCATATGCTCTGTGACAGAGCACACACAACACATCTAAAATGAGAAAGAGCTTTGCGATTGACTGTACAAATAGATTTGACAAGAAATCTGAGGTATATTTTTAAAGACTGCTGAAAGCGACAGAAAAGAGAAGCAAATGGATCCCTGAAATTCACAGAAACAAATGGACTCCAGGCAGCGAATGTGGATCTCCAGTTATCATTTCATGTTAATATGTTGAATTTGTGTGGTAAAATCATACCTATATATTGTATTATGATCTATCATATTGACATCTCATTAATCAAATACTGAATAGAGCAAGCTAGTGTTAGAGGCCTTTTTTGCTTTTTGTTAAGTGTATAACAAATAAAAATAAAACAGATAGAATACAAAAAGTATAGAAAAAGCTAGTGTTAGTTTTTTTTTTTTTTTACTAAGCAATTTTTTAAAAATGAATTGAGTGCAAGTCTAAAAGGGGCAAATTTTTTATTAAAGAAAGAATTAGAATAGAGAATGCTAGCGTTAGAGGGTCAAATGAAGATGGAAGAGATGTTTTTAGCCAATTCTTGAATATGGCTAAGGACTTAGCTGCTCGGATTTAGTTGGGCTGGTCATTCCACCAGGAGGTAACATTAGTCAATGCATACCCTCATGTCTGTTAATTATTACTGCAGACGTGAATAGTAGTAATGTTTATGGTCTTTTCAGTCTTTTCATATATAAACTGAACCCTTCGTCATCTTGCTTGGTATAAATGCTTGGAAATATTTCACGTCTTTAAGTCCATTCATTAGGCTATTTAGTGCAGCATCCAATAATCACAGTTTTGTGCTTTGTTACTTTTATTCAGAAATAAAGTATCAGCTTTCAAATTTTGTCAATTTTATTACAAAATACAAACTATGAATGTGTTTTTTTAGCTACAGAAATACCTCAGTAAAACGCGTGAACAATGTCATGTAAAGTCATATTTACCTCAGGAAAGACATTCATTGTACATAAACTCATTGTATTAGATTCATTATATTTTACTTAACCTGTCGCCTTCCTTTTTTTTTAAAGAAATATGTCATAGGAATGTGCAGGGAAACTTCAGATATAAAAACACAGAATTTTTAGGAAATGTTTTCTCAATTAATTAATGGTGCCATGGCTTCACTTAGTATGAAGTCTTAAGCAATTCAGTTCTTTATTATTTGTAGTTGTAGCCATTGCAACGTGAATGTCGTCTCAGCCATATATATCTATAAGATATAATTTAATATCTATGGTTTCAGGTGTCACTGCGGGAGAATGTGTAGGAGTGGACGTGCATCGGCTATGTCGGGCGTAGTTGTGCCTGGTCGTACTTTTAGTTGGTGCAACAGGTGTAAATATTTATCTTAAAGCTGAACATTGCAAAGCCCTGTGTAGGACTTACACCCAACTTTGTTTATGTCTAGTTGGTGCAACTGGCCCCAAGTGAGGATTTTGATGAGAAAGTAATGTAGAATTTTGTACTTGCCTTCATGTTCTATTTCCTATCAAACTGTCAGCCTGATTAAAGACATAGATGAACCTAACTTAGACAAAAAAGAGAAACAACAGAAAAGTGTTTTTTTTAATTTATTATTTATTTCCGGTCTGTGCAATTTGCCAAAGATGTTGCCAAGGTAACACTATGTGCTCTTTTAGAGAAGCTTACTGGCTAGACATAGTTGTACCTTTGAGCGTTGCAGTAAAATTAATTTTCTCAGTGACCTTTCCTGACCACTTGCGTATCTTTTGAATAGAAGAGTAGAAGGCAGATAACCTTTTCACTTTCTGCATATGAACATTTAATATTGTTCTGTTCTTCTAGCACTGATTGTGCCACACATTTCTAGGAGCACCCCAGAGAGTAGCTAAATTGCTGACATCTGTGTGGATGTATGCAATGCAATTCTAGCCCCACATGCACAAACATAGTCTCACAAATCTGTTTATATTGTTGACTCATGGTGGGTTGATAAATATGTCAATATTTAATGCATAATTTAAATACTAATTGAGTTTGGCTAATTTTCCATTTAATTTAAAAGTAATCCTAAAGTAATTAGCTAAAATGCTTTAAATATTAACCAATGCAAAATTGGATGTTTGAGCTTCTGTTTCCCCACCAAAAATTATGTCATGAAATATCAGCCTTGATTGTGCAATTGTATCTCTGAAATAAAGTTGATACTTAAATAAAACATGACTGAGAGCACCGTTTGATCTCCTGAGCTATGAAAGAGCAACTTCTGTATTTAACCCTTAAAGGATGCAATGTCTCTTGCTCATGAGATGCATGAATTATCTCTTGTCACTTGAGCTCACTCTATTAGAGGTGTTGCTTCTCAGGTGTTATCGAAGGGAACATCTATGTAGGATATTTGTGTGGCAGCAGACTGGGCCTCTCAGCATACATTTATCATATTTTAGAATCTGGACGTTGACTTGACTCCTAGCTTCCAGGTTTTATCTGCATGAACAGTCCATTGTCAGTTCTTTTTGTTCTATCACGGGCTGATAAACCTGCAGTTACTCTTGCAGTAGTATGGCGCTATGCCATAGTGTTCCCATAGTGTCAGTTAGTGACGCAGTGTTAAGTGAACCAACAGTATGAAAGGGAGCATCATGGTTGCATATGTAACTCTGGATCCCCAAGTAGGGAAACGATGCATAAATGCATAGCTCTGCATCTGCCATACTCTTTGTTAATGCATTTGACTTTCTTCATAGAATTCTGAGGAGTGATGGTGCTGGTACATTTCTGACACACCCCTTAATTATTAAATTCAGGTGTTTCAATCACATCCATTGCCACAGGTGTACAAAATTAAACATATAACCATTCAGTCTGCATTTACAAACATTTGTGGAAAAGGTCATTCTGAAGAGCTCAGCGAAATCAAGCGTGGTATTGTAATGGATGCCACCTGCAATAAGTGATTTTGTGAAATTAAAATTTAGTTTTTTCTCGATTTTTCATGGTCAGCTGTAAATGTTATTATTCACTGTAAAAAATAAATAGTTGAGAAAATGTAAAATAATAAGGCAACTTGATGCAGTAAGATTTTGAATTCTCTCAGCAATAGTTTTTAGTTCTGCTCAGTAAAGATACTTTGTTTAGTCCATGTAAATTTGTCTGTTCATGCAATGCTAATTGTCTTATTTTGCTTATAGAAAAATTCTTGTCACAGCAACTGAAAAACAGTTACTGTCGTTGGGTTAATTAATTTTTTCCTCTTGCCTGGATGAAAAAATAAAGTGTCAAAAGTTATCACATTAACGAGTTCATGTTTGCTCATGAATGACAAATGTTAATGGACAACATTGTCTTTGCTTGTAAAACAACTTACAAGACCAACAAATGGACATGAGTGTTTGAACACACTCTAGGCCTCAAAACTAGACACACTAACCTCAAGAATGGTGACAACCAACAAATGTTAAAAAGATGAGCTCCACATCACAGTACAATAAATAACTAACAACATGATAAAACAAATTTTTTTAAATGAAATCCGCAAACAGCAAAACAATAATCCTATAACAGTAACTGCATAATTTATTCATGCAGCAATGCATGCTGGGAACTCACAAAGCCTTAACATTTCAACAATATGAAATTCTTTGTTCAGTCGACTGTGTTTGACTAGTTGGGGCAACATTTGTGGTAATTTTGTTGGTCTGACAAGGGTTTTTATGTAGTTTCAAGAAAATAGCATTTTTTAGTATTGGAGACTCAAAAGGTTTCGTAAACTGGAAAATGTGCAATTGTATTTTTTACAGTGTTGGAAAGTGGAAGTATTTAGGAACCGCAGCAAATAAGCCATGAACCTGAAGACCACATAAAGTCACAGAGTGGGGTCACTGAGTGCTGAGGCGTAAATGGTACGTAAAAGTTTGATTCACGTAAAAGCTGGAGTTTCAAACTTCCACTGACATTAATATCTGCACAAAAACTGTTTGGGGAAGGCTCTTTTCTATTCCAGCATGACTGTAGCACACTGCAGAAAGAAAGATCCAGAAAGCCATAGTTGGGTGAGTTTGTAGAAGAACTTGACTGCACAGAACCCTGACCTCATCCCAATCAAACAACTTTGGGATGAACTGGGCAGGATATTGTTTATATTATTTATTGAATACTAAAATTTAATAAACAACAACAAAAACCATCATAAAAGTTGCTAGGCAATTCAGTAAAAAGTACAAAGGCATCACTCAGTTATGCATTAAAGTTATATAAGATATAATGTTATGAGACTTTGTCCTCAGCCAAAACTAGCTGCTCTGGAACAAATAATTAATTATGTACAGAATATGAATAGATGAATGAGACCAAAGACTTGCCATTAGATTGACCTAAAATGAATTATAACTCATGTTTAAGCCCTATCGAGACATCAGAGCCAGTGGCAGATTCCAGAAAAATTGGCTGAGGTAAGGTTCCTCTCGGTGGGTTCATGAGCGCTTAGCCAACCTGACACCCTGAGGCTCACATTTCTGAAAAATGTTGAAGCACATTTTGAAATAGCTGTTATCTTTTTAACAAACAGCATATATGAAGTCTAAACAACTACATTCTTGTCTAAAAAAACTTCTAAAAACTACATTCCCTGACACAAAACTGTATTATTTATAAAATTATTGTGGATTTGGGCATCCACCATGACACTCACTGTGAGAAATACTGCAAGCAGACTGAAACAAACAGAGAAACGGTTGGAGTTCTGTTATCACTAGAATAGTGGAGACTGTCACACATTGTTCACAGTGACTGCAGAGCCACAGTGCAACAAATCACAACCAGCTATAACAGTGGTGACCAGGGCAATGTGTCACAGCATACAGTTTATCGCAGCCTTCTGCATATGGGCCTGCATAGCCAACGACCCAGCCGGGTCCCCATGCTAACATGCATGTCATTGTTAACAATGCATGAAATGGCCCCAAAATCAAGTTTGGACCATGGATGATTGGAAGGAAGTGGCCTGGTCTGATGAATCAAGATTCCTGGTGCAACTCGGTGATGGCCAAGCGTGGATATGCCGATTACCAACAGAGGCTATGGCACCTAGATGAACTGTTGCACTTTAAGCCCCATTATCCCAATAGCACAATTCCTGACTGCTGTCAGGTATCTGAACATCGTTGCAGACTAAGTGCACCCATTTATGGAAACTGTTTACCTTGCCAGTGATATCCATTAGGCTACCAACAGGACAATGCAGCATGCCACACTGCCAGGATCCTCAAGAAGTGGCTCGAGGAACATGACCGTGAATTTCTGTTTATCCTTTGACTTCTACATTCACCTGAAATGAACCCATTTGAAAAGTAGGTGCTCAACGAAAGTATTTTCATGTGGGGAGATACTTTGGCAAATGTGGACATCCACCCAGACATACACATCAAAGTACAGAGGGTATATTTGGTGTGATACCTGCTAACTTTAGTTTAGTATTAAAATAGACTTGAGTCATTAAAAAAAAGTTATTTAAATTTGAACTAATTATTTATATACTTAAAAATCCTGTGAATGTTCTTGCCACTGTGTGATTAATTATGCTGTAATTTATGAAGTTTAAGTGTCTGACCTTGAACCAGAACATATTTCTAAAAGTCTAGTAAATAGAAATCTTTGTTAAATTGCAACAAAAGCATACAGAGCCCAAATTGTACTGCATAATGGGAATGGGCTCTTTTGGCCTTGTATTGTCATAGGGGGCTCGTGGGAAGCTCAGCTTTCTTTGTCCACTGAAAAGATGAGAGAGAAAAGGAGGAGAAGGATTTCCTCCCACTACAAACAAAATTACAGTACTGTAGAAATCCAAAAGCGTGTGAATGATGAAAGAATCATTCTGCATTAATGTATGTGTTCAGAAACCTTACTCTCTCTCAAAATGTTTGTGCGTGCTTGGAGCGGTAGTATGGCATCATATACTATTATGATGGAACAGTTTTGCTAAGGTTGAGACTACTTTACTGTACACTGCCACAACAAACACCAACAAATATACAAGTTGTATGTCATTGGATGCCTGTAGAGAAAGAAGTTGTTGTGGATGAAAGCCCACTTTGATGCAGTAACTGAAGCACTGCAGGCCAATGGAGGAAAAAAAACTGAAGAAACGAGTTCAGCATTTTTATCTTCTCTGTGTTTTGAAGCAGTTTGGAAAATATAATTGTTATACACTTAAATTAAGTTCCATGTGTGCATAAAATAAAACAAAACATGGGGGTATAAGGACCATCCATTGGCCCAATGATAGAATCCAATGGCATGGTTGAAGATACACTGCTTCTGTAAATTTCACTTAATTAATTTGAATTTATTTCAGTTTGATTCTAGCTCTATGCTTAGTCTGATTCTAATTTCCAAAGATTTTAAAATTTAAATTGATATTATTATTAAGTTCTGTTTTAATTAGAATTTTGAAATTATTCTAGTATTCCCTGTCAATTATTAATTCATTAGGGACCCAATGTCTCGCAGAGTCTCATGCTAGCCCGGCTGTGGGTCTCGCAGACAAAAAAATCGCCAATGTGTGGGCCGTTTTCTGGTGACAGAATCACAGTTACTTTTTTTGTTGTCATAGGTGGGTGAGGACAGAAGTTTGGGCAAGGTGGTGTCCTATGCTCTTTCTTTGAGATTTTCTCTCCAGATTAGTGGGTTTTGTCAGGGTACAACGAGGCTGGATTCAGGTGCGGGTTCAATAGGTGCTTTATTGTGCAGAGATTATCACCGCGGGCAGTAAGCGCCTTCGCGGACAGTTCGTGGGGGCGTGGAGCCCCCAACCACACCGATGGGGGGGGGGAGAGCAGTGGCTGGAACAAGCCGCAACAGCGGCAGAGGAGACAGAGCCGGAGGGGCAGCTCGCTAATCCGAGCGAGAGGCTGAGAAGCCCAACAACGAGACCGCGGAGTCCCGGGGTATGCGGATGCCGGAGGTAGCCCACGGTTCCTGAACGCACAGAGAGGTGCGGGACACATAAACAGACTGCTATGAGCACTGGAGCCTGGACGAGACAAGACAGAACTGGTGAGCGATCATACACGGACAGTCAGAGCAAGGGAATAATCACAACAAACTGACAACATACAGAGAAACACGAGGAGCTATAAGGGGAAGCTAATGAGATGACCAGAACCAGGTGTGAAACAAGGAGGGCGGGGACAACGATCATGCTGACATGCTCACGTGGCGAGCTGTCAAAACAAGTCATGCACAACACCCAAACACAGAGACAACAAGAGACAGGTGATCAGACCCGAGACCCGACAGGTTTATTGTTTTATTGTGTGCTGTCTGTTCTTGTGAAAATTATTTTGTTTATAGTGTTATCAGAAATACAGCAATTTCAGCCTTAAAGTATTATTCTACTTTCCGCTTTTTTCATACTGAACAATGTTAGCATTAAAGTGAATTTTCATTCACAGAACTAAATTTTCAAAGACACTTTTTGTGTAGAAAAGGTATAAGGAACATGTCAACATCAGTCTCTGTTTTCCATGACCGATTGGGCTGCTTTGATTTGGCTCTCTTTGCAACAGGTTCTTTTGCACTGTTATTCTCACATCTGAAATAAAAAAGCAAGCATGCTTTTTACACAAACTACATTATTAACATTATGTTCACTGATACTAGTGCTAATTTATTGAAACAAAAAACACAATTACCACATAGCAAACATATGTTACCACACAGTAAATAAATCAAATGAAAATAACATCTGTAAAATAGTGGATTCACACTTACTCTAAGATTCTGAATGGAGTTGAAAACTGAACAAGCGTCCCCTTACTGTGAGAGATGCAGGTGAAGGCAAGAGTGGTGCATTTAGTCCTAAAAGAATCTTATAAACAATCGTTAGCATTTTTTTCCCCACAGTACCCTAGTATAGTATGCATACTTCATGAGAAAACAGAATGCCAATAACAAAGAAACTACATTTTAACACTATCAACCACAAATAATATTACTATATAGTCTAGGCATATTAAAAGTACAATTACTATACTGTGCACTTACTCAGTATAATTTTCCAGCGAACTCAAAACTGAATGACACTCGTGTGCAAGATGCCGGTGATGCAGCCACAGTCCTAAACGAAAATTGAAACAGTTTCAAACATTTCAGCATTATTACTCCAGTCTTCAGTGTCACATGTTCCTTCAGAAATCATTCTAATATTCTGATTTGCTGCTCAAACATTTATTATTATTATTATTACCAGTGGTGTGAAGTAACGAATTACAAATACTCACGTTACAGTAATTAAGTAGTTTTTATCAGTAATTGTACTTTTTTGAGTAGTTTCAAAATTGTGTACTTTTACTTTTACTTGAGTACATTTTAAGTGATGTATCGGTACTTTTACTCCGCTATTTTCCTCCGTTTGTGGTCGTTACATGCTTATTTTAATTTTATTTGTATCCATCAACGTGATTGGATAGAGAGTAATAGGTCTCGTGACTTTCGTCGAATCAAATTGTGCATAGAAAACGTCTCGGGTTACTTATGTAACTATGGTTCCCTGAGTAGGGAACGAGACACTGCGTCCTCTAGGGGTCGCTATGGGGAACGCCTCGTCGTGACCCGTGTCTGAAGCATACATTGAAAAAACACCAACTCGTTGGCCGGCGACAGCCATGACGTCACTACCGGTGCGACTACAGTATAAATCGGTGCCGGGAGCTACACATCATTCACTTCTTCGTCTGAAGCTTGCGTCCGCAGCATGGCAAGAAACCTAGAGGACGCAGTGTCTCGTTCCCTACTCAGGGAACCATGGTTACATAAGTAACCCGAGACGTTCCCTTTCATGGGAACTTCGAACTGCGTCCTCTAGGGATCGCTATGGGGAATGGTATACCCACGCCACCATGCTGAGGGGAATGCAAGCCAGAACCATGGCGAGCACTAAGAACCAACTCTACCATATTGCTATGGGAGTTGCCCCTGGGACGTTTAGACGGCTGTCAGTGACGTTATTCCCTAAGTTGGTGTTTTTTCAATGTATACTTCAGACACGGGTCACGACGAGGCATTCCCCATAGCGACCCCTAGAGGACGCAGTTCGAAGTTCCCATGAAAGGGAACTTTAACCACCAGCTGTTTATCATGAAATTTGGTGTGAGGTTGCGGGTATTGCATACAGTGTTAACTCCCGCAATTGCCACGTTCAGTAAATTCCCGCTCACTTATGAGACACGTGATCTGTGCTGCCTCGTCTCTCTCTCGCGTGCGTTCTGCAGCAGTCACTTGGATAAGTTTAATGTATTTTAAAGAGTTGGCAGTCAAAATTAAAACTGCTGGGTGAAAGATATTCTTCATTCTTTATGACAAACAAGATAATGTGAATTACAGAATGTACAACGTTTTTAAAATCTATAAATTGCAGTGTACAGCGTTTATTATGAGGGGGTAGAATCCTCAGCTCAGTACTCACTACTCAATACTCATGAGTACTTTTAAATAGGCTACTCTTTTACTCTTACTCAAGTAGTTTTTTGGACAAGTACTTTTACTCTACTCACACTACATTTTTTGGAAGGTAATGGTACTTTTACTTGAGTATATTTTTTCAGTACTCTTTCCACCACTGATTATTACTACTATTATTATTATTGTTGTTGTTGTTGTTGAAAACAGCTGAGTAGAATTTTTTCAGGTTTCTTTGATGAATAGAAAGTTCAGAAGAACAGCATTTATCTGAAATAGAAATCTTTTGTAACATTATAAATGAATTTATCTTCACTTTTGATCAATTTAAAGCATCCTTGCTAAATAAAAGTATTCATTTCTTCATTCAAGGAGTAGCGTATAGTGAACCGTAGATCGGACAGTGACTGACTGAAAGGAGCGTGCTTTTGAAGGTGGCTTGATTGGTGGCAGTATCAGCACTTGAGGGCACTCTGGAGGAGCGGGCACTTGAGGGCGCTCTGAAGGCGCGGGCACTTGAGGGCTGGACAGGACCAGCGAAGGCGACGAAATAGAACTGAACGGGACCAGCGGAGGCCGAAGGAGGCTCAGAGCAGTGTGTTAGCGCGGTTTCTGGGGTGAGGACGGGTGCCGAGAACCCCGGGGGCAGCGCCATGTCCGTTATCGCCACCTGACACGCTGGAGCGAGCTCTGGGGCTGGAGCCGACATTGGACCGACCTCTGGGGCTGGAGCCGACACTGGACCGGGCTCTGGGGCTGGAGAATCCTGGTGAGTGAGATCTGGTGAGATTGGTGATTTTGAATGGGAACTGGTGTGAGTCGAGGAGGATTCTGGGATATGGAGTCCAGAGCTGGTGACAGATGACAGATACTCCCTGACATCACCTCCCCCTCCCGGAAGGTGCGTCCCGCGCCGTAATATACCACCGGGGAGGGGGGGGGGGCGGGGTCAGGGAGCTCCGGGAGCTGTCTGCCATCTAGTGGTAGGGAATACAAATGAGATATTACACCATATTAGGAACTACAGTCTATTTTATTAAGTATGACGTCTTGTCGCAATTTTGCGACTTTGGCGCTTAGAGGGTTAAGCTCCCTAGTCTCTACGTCACCCCGCCCATGACATTTCGCCATTCCATTGGACTGATTTCACATGTGATTCAGAGCGTGGTCACGCAGACGTGTTCCAAAGCGTTTCGACCCCTCGGGAAACTAGGGTTACATATGTAACCTAGTGATATTATCCATGAGGGAACGAGACACTGCATCCTCTAGCAGACACTATGGGCCAGTTTTACTAACGGTTTGCGCCAGCACAAACTAATAGTAGTACTGTGAGGATTTGCTAAAGACCTGCAGTGATGAATTAGCGCTGAAAAGGCATGGACACAGTTATTTTTGTTTCTGACCTTATTGAATATGCATTTGTAGGAATTTCCCTTTCAGACACAAAATTTATGGGAGGAGAGTATTCAAATGAATCCCGCAACGCGATTTACTCATGTTTGCGCTCATCAAATTACTGATATTTGCACCGTTATTTAACGACCAAAAAAATAAGCATATTATCAACTATTTTGCACTTGAAATGGCTCCTATTTTTGCTCGGAGGAGGCACCACAGATACAATGTCGTCGCTCTTAATATCTTCTCCCTCGTCCATCTCTTTCGGCAGGTCAGCTTGATACGCCTGCAACAACGACATGGTGTGCAGGCAAGTGCCAGCCTGTCCTGCTGCCGTGTACGCTTTACCCACCAAAGCCGAATAAGTCCAAAGCGACTTGGTGGGTAATACCCACCGAGCCTTGAGGGACCCCGCTCTTTAAGTCTCACCATGTTGGCATAGTGAAAGGCATTGGGAATAAAGATGCGGGCCAAGAAAGGTTTATTCCACAATTTGGACACCTCGGCGTGGAGGCAGTGACTTAGAGCGCAGGAATCGCTCACCGAGCTTGCGGTTCGGACACTCTCCATGCACTTCAGTTGGCAAGTCAATGTTTAATTTGCCACAGCTCTAGTCACCACCTCCAAAAGCTCCTCAAACAGTATAGACTGTGGTGGCAAGTCCACAGATTCATCTTTGTCGGTACCCTCATCATCCTCCTCCTCAGAGGAAGATAAATGGAGCACCGAGCCCTCTCCAGGGGTGGAATAAACCATTTCTGAATGTGCTTCCGTTCCCTGAGAGAGAGCGCTGGATCTGGCAGGTGAGGAAAGATAAAAGGACCAGCCCGTCTAATCCCTCTGCCACATACATTTGCGAACCCCACGATCTGAGTCGCCGCTCTGCCTCGGCAGAAGCGGGACCCGAACCGCGAGGAACGCTAGAGAGAGCGCCCTCCTCGAAGAGCGTTCTCTGGGAGCGGAGTGTCCGCATTGTGAGGCAAACACAATGCGGACAGTCAGCTCCCTCGACAGCTGACCGAACGTGCTCCGCTCCCAGACAAGCAACACACAAACTTTGTGTATCCCTACCTGTAATGAAACGCGGGCAGGGAGGAACAGCCTGAAAGATTGCTTGTCCACTTTCTTGTCTTTGCTTGCCATAACAATGATAATATGATACAACTTTCAAAGACAGACAACAATAAATAGAATGAACACTCATAGATCACTTACTGAACAACAGAAGCTGCCGCTGTCTCCACCGCATGTGCTTTTATACTTCCTGTTCCCTACGTCATCCCCACCGGTAATGTCACCCGACATTCCCTCGGACGGTTTAAACACGTGTTTCAGAACATGGTCACACAGAGGCATTCCCAAAGCATTTTGCGATGCAGCTCAAGTTCCTGAAAGGGAACAGAGAGCACATGGTAGAAGAGAGAGGTTTTTTTCCAGATGTATTAATTTATTTGGAATGCCAAAAGAACACATTAGCCGAACATACCGTTTGCCAAGCCATGTATTTTTAATTTGCTTCAGGAAATAAAAGATGACTTTGAATCCTCAACTAGGGGTCACGCAATACCAGGTCTATCAAAACTTCTTGCAACCCTTCATTTTTGGCCTCTTTATTCTTTATTTGCGACTACGCTCATTTGCGCTGCTCTTAAATGAGATGTTGAATCTGTGTTCTTTAATTTGCACGTCGCATGTAAATCTCCTGCAGAAATTTTCACGCCGGTCTGCACTGTTTTGGAATTGTGCTAATTTGCCCAGTTTAGTAAAACTGGCCCTATGGGTACTGTTGCAAGCTGGACCAGTGTTTGAAGCACATATGAAATAAATCGAATCCACACCACAATGTTTACATCTCCTAATTTTAGATACACATAAAATGCCAGGTCATGCATAGATTATCTCGTCTCTTTGCATTTAAATATAGATTTATTTACACTAAATTTCTATGTGAACACACGTGCCCGAAAAGTGCGGGGGACACATCCCCATCATATTCTATGCCCATGGGCATGCACTACTTCTCACAAAACTTGTTTTCATCATTATATGGCAAATAATAATAATAATAATAAAACTATACTATTTATTTTTATAGGTTAAGTACTGTGATAACTGCACAGAATTCACTCATTAGGCTAACTTGTGAGGCAGCTGACTGGATGGGTGGATTGGCCCAGGCCCACCAATAGCTACACGACTGGTATCATGATACAGATGTAAAATGCACAGATGGATGGATGTTATTTGTTCTTGTATCAGCCTCAAGGACAGGTGTAAAAATCTGGCAGAAGTAAACTCTTTAGAATTGCAGCACAGTGTCGGTCTATTTCTATTCAGTAAGGTCTATTCCTAAGGTCGCAAAACTCTGGACTTTTGGTAGTACCTAGGATAGCAAAGTCCACTAAAGGAGGTAGAGCTTTTTCGCATTTGGCTCCCAAACTCTGGAATAGCCTTTCTGATAACATTCGGGGTTCAGACACATCGTTCAAATAATGCATCTTATAATCTTGTACTGCAGTTATATCTGATCAAATGCACATTATTATTCTTTAGCTTGGGTTAAACAAATCAATTTTGCTTGGTTGGAACAGCAGCTATGCTAATTATGTCTCTATTTGTTTCTCTGTTTTTGCCCTAGGATTTACACAAGCTTCAGTCTGGATCCAGAACACCTGAGAGGGGATGATGCCAACCCCTCAGAGGACCTCAGATGATGCCAACCATGAAACAACATACAGAACTACCAAATTTTGCTATAAGTTTGATTACATCATATAATAATTGCTGTTAATAGTGTTCATCATCTGTTTGATTACATCTTTAATTGATTTTCAGTACATTTCTGCCATATGTAGCAAATTAGCTCAAAAGGGAAATGTATATAAATAATTACAATTAATTACGATTAATTACAATTATTTATATCAGCTGCCAGTAGTAACTGTTGCAGGATTAAATTGCCCTCAACTAATCTGTTCATCCAGCGAACATTCAGTGTAAGTTCATATCAACTCTAGGAAAGGATATTTTCGTGGCCACAGAAAATACTTTCATACAGTATTAATGCATTAGAGCATGTAGCGAGGATCAAAATCGTAAAGGGACATTAATTTGCAAGGCATAATCAGAAACTCATGTAATTTGTGCACAAGAGTTTTATTAACTAAACACTAACACAAACTAGTCTAACAAACAAACAAACAATCACTCATACATTGGAAAGGGCAAATGAGGCGTGATGGATGAAACCATCAGGAAAAACCAGAGAATGAAGCTATGAAAAGAGTCAGATAACCACCTGAATGAAACCATCAGCTCCATTTTAGAACGGGGTCTACAGCTCATACTAAACCTCTGTTTCGTTTAGTTAAATGTACGATACTTGCATTGCCTTGGTCGTTGACGAGTGTCCTTGCAAAGGACCAAACATGGTATATGTAAGGTTACATTAATGAGTGGTTCTATCATAAGCATGCATAAAACAGTATACAATACAAAAGACAATATACAAGAACAGTAACAACATACACAATGACTTAAAGTATATGTGTGTTCATTCAAAGAAAGGATTTCCTATTAATTAATTAGAGAATAATCCATTTTTATGTGCATTATGTGTCTGTTTTAGAGAGACTTGAGTAAGGGTTGATTCTCTCTACATACGTTTAGGTCGTAAAAGTTTAACTGATCTGGCTGAGGGGTCCTGGTTGCCATGGTAACAAGGGGCCTGGCGTCGTTCACAGACATCCTGGCACCCAGTATGTTTATTGGGTGAGGGGTCTGTGACTATTTGTTAATATAATGAATAATTGATTTGTTAAATCTAATGAAAAATGGTGTGTCTGATTGGTCCAAATGCTACACATATGTACATTAACTGACAGTCACCATTGATAAGCTACTACTAGATATTGTAGAAACCAAATTTTTCTGTAAAGTTGCTTTGCAACGATTTGTATCAAATTATTTGTATCTGTACAAATAAACTTGAACTGAATTGAATACTTGAAACAATGATCCTACAAATGCAAATCTGTATAATAGAGGAAGTTAAAGTTCTCTGTAGAACATAATCTTAGCTAACTCTCTATTATATTTTAACCAGGCTACAACTTAAGATGAGTGAAATAACTGGCTCAATAAAGAGTCTATTGTAAGACCCACATTTGCACAATCTATAAAATATAGAAAAGACTAATATCATAAATCTGTGGAGCGGCTGGTATGATGACAGTAACAAAGTACTTCTGTCATCCTAGCTCGATGTGCTTTGATAAATAGCTCTGTAATGCTTGCCTAGTAACTCATTACACCCCATAAATGAGTTGAGCGGGACCCTCATGTGTGTTTGCTTTAAGAAATCAAATTCGATTCAGTTATTCAGCGATGCCTGGTTGCATTTGCTACATGTCCTGCAGTAAATTATCACAAGACTCATATCATTGCCACCCAGTTCAATGTTTTAATATAACTTTGATCGGTCAGTTATTAATTTTACAATTTTAGTGCAAGCAGTGGAAACTAATTTTATATTTGACTTTACATTTGCATTATCAAGTTATTAACATTTGGTAAAAAGGTCATTAAAAAGGTTTAAGGTAATTAAATAACTGAACTCACCCCTTATATAATTATTCTTTATATTCTTAAGAATGGTACTATAAAGAGATACTTTTCATAATGTCTACACATTTGTTCATATTAAATGACACTAACATATCATTAACAAGCCCTTAACTGTTCCCTAATTGTGAATACCTTAATTGATAAGGCAATGTTCACATTTGCCATTAATTGCTGTGAATAGTAATGTAGCTTTAATTTTTTTTTCGTCCATTAATGGTTTACTTTATTAATTTTAAATCAAGATCTATTAGAGGGAAGTTTCTTTATCAGAAAACCTTAAGGGTCTTTCACTAGACTTCTAATAGCCAGACTATCTGCAGGTCTAGATGGCAAACATTTAAAATTCATAACTACATATGAAGAGGTTATTGGAAATACCTTTGGGCCGTTGTTTAACTCAGTGCCCCTATTAATTTATTAATCTGGCTAGAAATGAGGGAAATGTGAGAAAATGTGCTCCATTAGATGAGTTTGAGTAGTGAAGGTTCTCTTTGCCAGAAGCTCTGCACATTCAATTACTTATATACTTCAGACAATGAGGAAAATGCTAGAGGTGCTTGTTCATAGTTCTGAAGCTCAATCAATGAATAAAAAGTAGAATTTTGTCCGCAGCAAAAAAGCAGCAATTAATTTTAAAGACAAGACATTTCCCTGTATGATCCACTGTTCTCATTAGTTCATAAGTGAAAATATGTAAGTAAAATCAGATCAGATCAAATCAACTGAAATGAAGTCAAGTATAGTCTTTTCATTCTTACAAAGTAAAGGAAATAATGTAATCCACGGGGAGCTTTTGCTGCACCAAGACTGGTATAATAAGAGCTAGATCATACATGTTAGATTACCTGTAGTAGATTTCTAAAGCATATGACTGTGGGAGACTTCATTCCTTTTCAAGAGATCACTTGATGCTGCATCAGTAGTTAGTCTTGTTCGAGATGCATTGGTGCCAGGGCTTGAAAAAAAAAAAAAATCTAATTGGTTCACTCGGAATCGAATATCAGAATCGATATTTTAATGTTTCTGTTCCTGCGTTCCTCTGTATTATTATAGTTCCGAAACCAGTTTGCCAAGAAAAAATACTGGTTAATAACGTTATTTTTAAAACTTTTTCTTTGCCTATAATAATAATAATAATAATAATAATAATAATAAAGTACAGCGTTTTCTACTCAAAAAAAAAAGAAAAAAAGAGGAAGAGATCAGGGGCCGAGATGTATAAAGCCGCTCAGAGTAAAATTTTAGTCCTAAGTGTGTCAAAATTCTAAGAATGACATAATTTTACTCTTATTCCTAGACTTAAGAATAAGAGTGATTCATAAAGGTTCCTAAGTGTTAAGACTAGGTCCCAGCTCCTAAATTATTTAAGAGAGCTGAAGAGGTCTCCTAACCTAGTTAGGAGTAACAAGATGGCAGCACAGAGGAGAAAACAAATTGACATATTGGAGTTATATGATGATATGGAGTTGATAAAACAATACAAACTTGATTGTCAAGATCAAAAAGTCTTTTTTTTTTACTGACAAAGTAAGAAATGTAATAACCTCTTCCACTCAACAATTCAATGCTCTAACTGCAGAAATGTAGTAATTATATTTTTTTTGGCTGTAAAATTGAAAAAATGCAGCAATGCACCGGTGATGACACAGTAAGCAGGGTCTTACATATTGTGGCACTAACCCCACCAAACACAACAGTGGCCAAAAGTGATGTGTGGATTTTTTTTTAATGACCCCACATTTCACTTAAGCCACTAAAATACAAAGGGGAAAAAAAAAGCACTGACCAGTGTTGCCAACTGTTTATAATCGAAATTAGCTAAAACTGGTCACTTAATGTTGCTAGATGACCTCATAAAGGTGAGTTCACTGATCTATATTTATATTTATATAGATCAGCGAACTCACCTTTATGACGTCATGGGAGAGTCTCGGAATGTACATAAGGTTTGTCCAAGAAAGTGATTTTGTTGCTAGGCTTTTGAAAAAAAGTCTCTAAAGGGATGAGGAAGTGTAGTGACAAAAATCACTAAATTGGCAACACTGGCACACTGACTACAAAATAAGTTATTAATATTTCATTGGTCCTCTTGTTTTTGTATGTGTTCATAATTTCTTTGTATGACAGCATGCCAAAAATTATGACTGCACAATTTGGCATGTTTCATTGCATTATTGTCACAAATAAAACAACTAACTCTAAGCAACTATGCAATATGCATACAAAATCTTGCACTTTTTAAAAAACATTTTTTAAGTAAGCGTGAAGATGTCAAATTTCCTAGGCCGGACATTACTTTTGGCCACTAATATATGGCAGTTTATTGACTTTCCAACTGACTGCCAATACTGCAAAAACAACCCACTTTTGTGAGGATTGTGGGGTTTCATTGGGTTGTTGGAACCATTGATGGAACTCATGTTCACATCATTAAACCAACAGAAAACGAAACATCAGTAATCATTTGTGATAATTTTGCACAATGCAAAGCATTTATATATTTTAAGCATTTAATATATATATTAAAATATTTCAATGTCTTAATTAAATGACTTTATTGTAGTTACATTAAATGATTGGTGTTGTGCTGCTGTGACTTTACATGAGCAGGCTCACTATTGGCTGATTCAGAAGTCCAGGTCGGCCATTTTGTGTTGACATCATTGTAGTCCTTAGTTCACAACACTTAAGTGTCACCTCAGTCAACACTTAAGAATCAGTCTTAGACTTTACTAAAAGTTGCTTTTAGCTTCTTTATAAAAGCTTCCTACTCTTAGAAAAGTCCTACTTGTAACTGTCACGAATCCGGTCCATGAACTTCCATCTGCTAGCCATCAGAAGTCACCCTTTCCAATTTCATTGACTCTCACACTACACACTGTTGCACATCACCCCGGACTACATATCCCATCATTCATTGTACTGATTGCTTTCATTGACTCTCGCACTACACACTGTTGCACATCACCCCGGACTACATATCCCATCATTCATTGCACTGATTGCACTCAGCACGGATTGCACACAGCTGTTAACACTGATTGCACCCAGCTGTTTCATATCACTCCCTCACTATTTAACACTCACTCTGATCCCATCCCTCTGCCGAGTATTGTTTAGCGCATATATTTGAATAGCTACACTACAGAGCCCGCAGTTGTTTCCCAGCCCCAGCCTTAGCCCCAGCCTTAGCCCCAGCCTTAGCCCCAGCCTTAGCCCCAGCCTTAGCCCCAGCCTTAGCCCCTGCCTTAGCCCCAGCCTTAGCCCCAGCCTTAGCCCCATTTTCTCGGTTTCTGATCTTCGCCTGGTTTCCTGGATTTCTCCCTTAGTCTTGCCCCTTCTGATTCTGTTTGCCGTTCATCGACCTACGCTAGCCCTAGGACTATTCTTGTGTCTTGCCTGCCATATACCTGTTTGCCACTGTTTGACCCTGCCTGTTTTATGACCATGTCTTCTTCAAATAAAAAGCCTGCATATGGATCCGCACATCTCGCGTCTTGTCAGCCCCGTAACAGTAACTAAGAATTTTTTTAAACTTAAGTCAAAGCTTAAGTCTATTCTTAAGAGCATTTCTGAGAAGTTTTATACATACGGGCCCTGGGCCCATATTTATCAAGCGCCCCAGCCTTAGCCCCAGCCTTAGCCCCAGCCTTAGCCCCAGCCTTAGCCCCAGCCTTAGCCCCAGCCTTAGCCCCAGCCTTAGCCCCAGCCTTAGCCCCAGCCTTAGCCCCAGCCCCAGCCTTAGCCTTAGCCTTAGCCTTAGCCTTAGCCTTTTTCTCGGTTTCTGATCTTCGCCTGGTTTCCTGGATTTCTCCCTTAGTCTTGCCCCTTCTGATTCTGTTTGCCGTTCATCGACCTACGCTAGCCCTAGGACTATTCTTGTGTCTTGCCTGCCATATACCTGTTTGCCACTGTTTGACCCTGCCTGTTTTATGACCATGTCTTCTTCAAATAAAAAGCCTGCATATGGATCCGCACATCTCGCGTCTTGTCAGCCCCGTAACAGTAACTAAGAATTTTTTCAAATTCAAAGTCAAAGCTTAAGTCTATTCTTAAGAGCATTTCTGAGAAGTTTTATACATACGGGCCCTGGGCCCATATTTATCAAGCTTCTCAAAGTGCCATTTTAGTCTTAAGTGCTGAGAATTCATTAAATTTACTCCTACTTTCAAACTTAAGTAAAAATGCATTTTACCTATTTTCTTAAAGCTAAGAATCACTCTTACTCTCCCAGTTATTTAAGACAGCTCGAGAGGTCTCTCAAGTGGTTAGGAGTTGCCAGTAGGGGCTTTTGATGGTGCTGAGGAGACGTGCGCAAATCTTTCAGGAGAGGAAGAATGTTCTTAAACTGTTTGACGACAAGCAGTTAATAAAACAGTTACATTTCCTCAGTTATTCAAACAGAAATGAGCAAAGAATATTTACTTTAACAAAGAACATCATATCTGACTTCAGTCTAGCATGAGTATTATGCTCTTTAAAAACACTCCTGACTCCTGTTATAATCAGTGAAGCTCTACCTACAATGTATCACAAATACATTTCTTACCCCTTATTTACACTGCACACATCTGCGGCACGTTACGGCTCCGACACAGCCACCAGAGCTAATCCCGACTACTCACCACGCTGCATCACTAAAGATAGGCGCCTAAAGATTTTGTTTCCTTACCATAATGTACTCTCTTGAAAATTATTTATTGTCAGATGTGTGTTGAATGTAAACTCCTATTAGGAATTTAACCATTCAACGTGAATTTATCTGAGAATATTCTTAAATAAGGAAATCTATTCAGTGATTGTTCCATGCATGTTTCGTCATCCAAAATCTCATTTGTTGCACAACAAAATGACGTGAATCAACTCTAAGACTGACACTTAAGATTTAGTCCTACACTTCGCTTAAATTACGACTGAGATGCTTGATAACTAACTTTTAAGCGCAGCTTTGAGTCAAGAAGTTTTTTACACTTAAGTCAATTCTTAGCAACGTTCTTGAGAGTAATTCTCATAGGCTTGATACATACGGGCCATGGTGTTTCCCCTGGTGGAGCTTCCTTGAGGATCCCGATCAAAGTAAATCTTCTATACCAGGTTATGTGGTACCATGTGGCATTTCCATTTGAAAATGTGGGAACTTTGGGTTTGGCCTTAGAATGGGGCTTAGTTCTATTATTTCGTCAGAGACCATTTAGAATGCTTAAGCTTTTAAGGGGCAGCTCTTGGTGTCATGGTGTAGAGAGTGCAACTTGGATCACTGCCCTGTTGGGTTACCCTGTAAACAAGCCTGCACTGGCCCTTTACGGGCCCACTTAGGGCTAGCCTAAGGGCCCCCAGCGGGCTGCCAGCCAGGGCCTCTGAGATTTTGCTCATTGGCAAAACATTGGCCCCTTAAGCTGGCTGCACACTAGACAATTTTCAAATCTTAAAAGATTTTAAAACCATGGGAGACCACAGACATGAAGACAGTTCAACCGATTTTTAGCCTTATAATCCTCTGAATGCGCACACTAGATGAATACACCAGACCACACACTTGATGACTGTCGGAACGATTTCACAGTGACGAGACCTCACGGACACTCGCAAGATCAAACGTGACTAGAGAAGAAAAACAAATAGAGGACAATCGATGTTGTCAGCTGGCTCTCCCGGCGTGCATTCTGTTGTACAATGAAAAACAAAGTAGTTTACTGAATGTTGACTTGTAATCTTTGTATATATACAGCTGCAGCTGTATTTCCTGATGTAGGATCTTTAGAACCATCTGTGAAGATATAGAGCATTGACGAGCAATTTTGATCTAGATATTGTTGAACAATAACCTCCTTAGATATAGTTTTCTCATTCTTAACCATACATTGTAGATGAAAATCTACTTGAGGCATAGGAAGCAACCAAGGAGGAGTATTCGGTATTACAACAGAGGGACTAACTGAGATTTCTGTAAAACCCAAAATCGTAGCATCTCTAGTTGCTGTCTAACCAAAGCTTTTGATTTTATTTTTCCCATATTCCCAGCAATCCTTCAATATGTCCTTTAATGGATGTAATTCTGAATGCCCTTTTACATTTATCCAGTAATTCATAGTTAATTTAAATTTTCGTAAACTTATAGACATTTCTCCCACCTTCACTTGTATGGCTGATATTGGAGAAGATCTGAAAGCTCCACTACATATTCTTAAATATTGTGCCTGAACAGTTTCTACTTTTTTAATCAAGGATTTAGATCCATAAATTATGCATCCATAATCAATTGCTGAACTAATCAGTGCACTATTCTTTGTAAAGATTTCCTTCTAGCTCCCCATTCCATTCCTGTTATAGCTAACTCCCTCTACCACATGGCTTTACTTAAGGAAACCTAAAACACCCTAGCACCCCTAGTGGTAAGGAAGAAAACTGACCACAACAGAAGCATTTGAGTTAACACTGCCTCTTGGCATTCAAGCTCACTCTACTTAGAAGTGTTACTAAATCTCAGGCATTATCTAAAGGTGAAAGACATTTGGGTGGTGGCAAGCTGGGCCTCTCCACACATTTTTGTCATATTTTATAATCTGAACTGATTCCTAGGTTTTATGTTTGAATGGGTGTCAGTTCATATTCCTCTATCAGTCTATGTTTACAGGCTGATAAAACTGTCAGTCACTTTGTAGTATGTCACTGTGGCATAGTGTTCTCATAACATCAGCTACTGACCCAGTGGCAAGTAAACCTATGATAGGGAATGTCTCATTTGTGTATTTTACCCTGATTAGGGCTCTGCCATACCCCTTCATTATTGCTTCGATTTGATCCTAGAAAAATCTCAAGAGTGATGGCACAGACATGCTCTTTTGAGCCACTGGTCAGGCACGTGCACAGGTAGGGCTTAACCTGTGCAGAACACATGCCCTTTTTGCCCTTAATTGCCCTTTTTTGGTGGTGGTGTTTTTTTTTTCTTTTTCTTTTTCTTTTTCAATAAAGCAATGCTATTGGTCACCCTTTACGTCTAACTGTCTGATTTACAAATATTTAGCCAATGAAAGGTATTAAAAATAGCTTGTGACTTAGGGTGACCAGACGTCCCGTTTTTCCCGGGACCGTCCCATATTTCAGCTCTATTTGTCCTGACTTATTATGAAAATATCATGTTTTGTCCCGTATTTCAAAATTTCTTTACAACTGGGTGATCAGAGCATTCTCTCACGTGAGAACAGCCTAATAAAAGGTAACCAAGCTCGTCGTAGAACAAAATTACCATCCAATAGGGTGACCATACGTCCTCTTTTTCCCGGACATGTCCTCTTTTTGGACCTTAAAAAATGTGTCGGGATTTCCAAATCGCCCAAAATGTCCGGGATTCGGCTTTTGCTTCCTACAGTCGCCATTAGTATGCGTTTTTGTATTAGAGCCATGAGAGGACTGTGTCCAGTCCCGCCCACTCCCACCAACATTCTAATATTGCATATAATTTTCGCGCATCAGGGGGCCGCTATCAATACGCAGAGAATATAATCTCTTTTGGATGAGCGCTCGCTGGTCACTTTCACTTTCGATTTCGCAATCACGTGCGCTCTATGTAAAGGAAGATCAGATATTTGTCAATGAGCTCAAGATCTGTTGAGCAGCAAAACCCGGCCCAGCCCGTCGCATAGGCAAAATAGGCAAATGCTATAGGGGTGCCCAAATGTGTTAAGTGTATTTATTAATTTTTATTATTATTAAATAATATTATTTTAATTAGGGGTGCACTATATATCTACATATAATCGATATCACATTATGGCTTAATGCCATAGTCATATCATGAAGGCTGTGATTAAATTAAATAAAAATACCTATGCGCTGCAGTTTTCAATGTGTTTGAGTGCAGTCCATGACACTCAGCGCTTCACTCTGAAACATGCAGCTCATTTATTTATTTGCAAAATAAAAGCAGTTTAATATTTGAATTTGAGCAGAGATGCACAGAGCCGTTTTTTTTTAATATATATATTTCAGAGTCTGTAAACAGAATTAGAGGCCAGAGACGCAAAGAGGAGAAAATACATTAGCAGGCAGAGCAAGCTCACTGTTCACAATGCGCAAAGTATGATTGTATCTCTGAGGGGAACTGACTGTTTTAAGAAACAGTTTAGATGGTATTTTCTTTTCATCTTGCCTCTGTATAATGCATTTAGTGTTTACAATGCATCACTGCTGTTCCTTAAGCACCACCTGCTGACAGAGAGTGAATTTGCATTTTCATTCAGCCCATCTGCTGTTTGATATGTTTTATCAGAATCAGAATGATTCAGAGGAATGAGCTTTATTGCCAGGTATATTTACACATACGAGGAATTTGTTTTAGTGACAGAAGCTCCACAGTGCAATAGAATGACAGTGACAAGACAGGACACAGATAATAAAAATAATTATATAAAAATATACAAAATAGATAATGTACAAAAAAGTAAAAACCCAATATATAATATAGACAATTTTGTATGTACAGGTATGATTTGTGCAAATTTGAAATGTAAATAAGTATGTGTGTTAAATAAATAATGTATACTAGTGAGATGTTGCAGGATGTAATGCAGTCCCATGTTGACTGTATCATCAACAGACCTGTTTGCTCTGTAGGCAAACTGCAGGGGGTCCAGTAAGGGTCCAGTGATGTCCTTCAGATAAGCCAAAACCAGTTTTTCAAATGATTTCATGGCCACAGACATTAGAGCCACAGGTCTGTAGTCATTAAGTCCAGTCATTTTGGGTTTCTTTGGGACGGGGATGATGGTGGAGCGTTTGAAGCATGAGGGGACTTCGCACAGCTCTAGTGATCTGTTGAAGATCTGTGTGAAGATGGGGGCCAGCTGGTCAGCACAGGTTTTCAGACAGGCTGGTGTCACACCATCTGGGCCTGGTGCTTTTCTTCTCTTGTTCTTTCAGAAGACCTGACGCACATCATCTTCACTGATCTGGAGTGCTGGGGGGGGGGGACCTTTCCACACTGAAGCAGGATCACTGGAAAATAATTGGTCCATTAGCTTTCCAGTATAATTCCTCTTTGCCACTCTGATCACCTTTTCCAGTGTGTATTTGGCCTGTTTATACAAGAATCTGTCCCCATTCCTGCAAGCATCTTCTTTGGCCTGACGGAGCTGTCTGGGTTTTGCAGTGAACCATGGTTTGTCGTTGTTGTAGGTTAAATGAGTCCTGGTAGGAATGCACATGTCTTCACAGAAACTGATATAAGATGTTACAGTCTCTGTGAGCTCGTCCAGATCGGTGGCAGCAGCTTCAAAAACACTCCAATCAGTGAGGTCAAAACAATCTTGTAAATCCTGCTCTGCTTCATTAGTCCATCATTTTACAGTCCTTAATACAGGTTTAGCTGATTTCAGTTTCTGCCTGCAGGTTGGTATAAGATGAACTAAACAGTGATCAGAGAGCCCCAAAGCTGCCCATGGGATGGAGCGATATGCATCCTTTATTGTGGTGTAATAGTGATCCAATATATTACCATCTCTGGTGGGACATGTAACATGCTGACTGTATTTTGGAAGTTCACGGGAAAGATTTGCTTTATTAAAGTCCCCAAGAATGATTATAACAGAGTCTGGGTGTTGTTGTTCTGAGTCTGTGATCTGATCAGCGAGTTTCTGTAAAGCTGAGCTCATGGGCGGTTGTGGAGGAATGTAAACACTCACGAGAATGAACGAACAAAACTCCCGCGGCAAATAGAATGGCTTGCAGTTAACGAAGAGCGCTTCTTTAATGCTGTAACATCTGTACACCACCTTTCGTTGATGTAAAAACATGTCCTCGCCGCCGCGCGATTTCCGCGTTGATTCTCTAAACAGCTGAAAGCCGGGCAGATGTAGCGCGCTGTCCGGAATGGCATCATTCAGTCAGGTTTCCGTGAAACACAGAGCAGCAGAGTTTGAAAAATGCTTGTTTGTCCTGGAGAGCAGAAGAAGTTAGTCCGTTTTGTTGGGTAGAGAGTGAAGATTTGCCAGATGGATGCTAGGCAATCCACGGAAACTTCGAAATCCGCGCTGCCTGAGCTTCACGAGCACACAGGCTCTCTTCCCCCGTCTGCGTGTCCTGAAGCGATTGATCAGCGCCGCTGCTCCGCCAACTACAACGTTCAGCAAAACGTCCTAATAATCTAAATCCGGTAGAAGATTTTGTGGTGTGTTCTGCCGAATGTTCAGCAGTTCATCCCTGGTAAAACTGATCGTGTTTTAGAAACAAAAAAACAGGAAAAACAAACAAAAACAGTACAAACACTGGAGAGCCAAGCACTTTTTTATGTAGCCTAATTTCACAAAGCTAAAGTCAAACCATTCTGTTTTTGTTTCAGGTTTTGAAATTATACAGTCTAATTTAGATCGAAATATCATGAAGCAACTAACCATATTCTTCCTACTCATATTTTCATTCTTTCTTGTCTTTTGCTTAAATAAAATACATAAAAAATCAGTATTGGATTCTGCCATGAAAAGTTAAGATCAGTGCATCCCTAAATTTATGAATGTCTGAAATAAAGAAATTAAGACTTAGGCCTAAATGTTAGTATTATAGCTGCCTTTGGACGATAAAGTTCTCTCATTTAAAACGCTAGTTGAGTTAGTCAGTTTATTTATTTATTTTTTGTGCAACTGTCTTATTTATATGTAATTTGTTTTATGTCATAAAGCTATGCAGTTTCTGTATGAATGATCGGTGGTGGAATTGGCTGCGATGCAAGGGGTACCAGCTAAAATCTTGCCTAGGGCACCAAATTGGTCAGGGCCGGCCTGGTTAAAGTTTTGAAATGTTGCATAAATTACATTTGACTGAAATGCTTGTATTGAAACATTTTGCATTCTACCTATGATAAAACTGTGCTAGATGTTAAGTTTTGTGAAGAAGGGACACTGGTAGGAAGCTTTTGTAGCTGTGCTTATCAATATGCATAACAGTGACTGTAAAATATGTGTATATTAGGTATGGAATAAGATTACGCTACTTTGGGCGCTTTCGGCATTACTTTAACCACCAACCAACCACAAACCCCAACCCCCCGCCCCGCTACAACCGGCCTCGCCCGGCCCAGCCCACACCCACTGTCCTCTTTTTGGAAAACTAAAATGTCACCCTACCATCCAATCACAACTCATTAACGATTAACTAGGTGGAATCACGCTGAATGACACACCAGTGCTCGCAATCCCAGTTCTCTCAGACAGAGTGCGGTCAGTTATCCTAATCTCCTTGCGTCTGAATTGTCAAATACAAACACAGTTGTCAAAATGTCCATCGTGTTGAGTAAATACAGTCGGTTATGGCTTAAGTGAATGTAAACAGGTGGGTGAAAACCAGATATGTGTCAGTATACATCTATACATTCGGTCTTAAAGGGACAGCAGCCTAATTAAATACCTGTCTGTGTCATAAATGTTAATTAAACAACAAAATATGTTAAATAAATGTATAAATGATAAATAAACCCACTGCATTTGAAAGCAAGTGCATTTAATTTGTATCTCTATCATAATTGTCTGATGGTTTGTGATTTGCTTCTGTTCTTTTTTATATAACAAAAATAATTATATATATGAATATCATATAGATATCAAGAAATACATTTTCTCATATCATGGTCATATTGCCCACCCGTCCCGTATTCCACCATGAGAAATCTGGTCACCCTATTGTGACTAAATCTTGTTGGATCCGCTCAAACTGTCAGTAAAACCTCATAACTCCACCCCTTCTATCTGGACTGAATGAACTGAAGTTCCACAGCAGCTGAAGTCTTGCAAGGGTAAATAAATATCTTGTTGTTTGAATAAGTACAGAGTTTTCTTTATGCAAGAAACACTATGTCTATAAAGGCATATATTTTATGGATTTGAGGTCTGCGACATGTGGGACCGGAGAGAGAGCGCAAGCATTTGCGATCTAGTCATATAGCCAATAGCCTACACTTAAATAGCCTGTGCATACAGTAGCTTTTCAATATTTTATAAAATGACATTTTGGCCAAATGTATTTTACAACAGGAAAAACTGAGCACCCATATAGTTACAACAAACTTTGTAACCTGTTGATGAAAACGTATATGTGATGCCGCCGTTTTATTGAAGGACAAAATGCACATTTGCACACATTCGCTGGTCAAAAACCTCATAACTGCATTTGATTTTGACACCCAGTCACCTAGGTAAAATATATTTCTAAGTTATATGATACACTGATACACTTAATTTATTAACATTTAATCATATTATATGGTTGCATGGTTAATTCATGCGTACGCTGTTAATATGCACATATTTGCTAGCTAGCTAATTTTTTAATATAGTATTCTATGCTCGTCCCTTGTCTTCAAATGTATAAACGTAGTAAAACATGGTTCCCTTTCAAGGGAACTTCGAAGTGCATCCTCTAGGGGTCGCTATGGGGAACACCTTCAGTGTGACCAGTGTCTGAAGCATATATCTAAAAACGACAATAACATTGGCCGGCGACAGCCTATGACGTCACTACCGGTGTGACTATAGTATAAATAGGCGTCATCCTCTTCTTCATCTTCACTGACTGGTTTTTTATGTTAGCGTTAAGCTAAACACGACTTGGAGTGCATGTTTCTCGCCAGAGGCTTTGCTCTGATTCCTGTAGCTTCACACGGCTCGCGTGCTGTGTGTGTGTGTGGTGAAGAGCAAGCGCGTTCAGCTCTCGAGGGAGTTAGATGCGCTCTGCATTCATTGCTTATTTCTTGTGAGGGATAAGCATGAATTGAACGTGTTTGTTTCACGAGGACGCGGCTTGTGCTCATTGTGATGCATTTGCGGGACAACTGATGGAGATGTAAGTATTTCACCATTTACCCGAGTTTGTAGATAGCATTTGTATGAGTGTGTTTGCCTCTCGCAGGAATAGCGATGCATTCGCGGAAGCAGTCTTCGTTCGCGCTTGATTTCCGAGGTAATCTAGCGGTTGGGCGGAGCGTGTTTAGTTAATGGAGTGCAAAAAACATTCTCGTTCCGCATCCATAGATTCCAGCATACTAGTTTCCCCTTCTGAGCTTTTTGGCACTTCCGTTGAGACGGTGGTCGTGAGGTTTTAGGAGGCCAAGACGTGCTCGGCTGCCTTTAAATCCTTCATTCCATGAGGGTCCAGGCTTCAGACTTCGCCTCCAGTCTATATCATGAGCCTGAGTCATGTGCAGGAGCCATAGTTGGTGAGAACGATCGATTTTTATCTACTCTACTGCTAGTTCTTGTGTATTTGATGCTAGCCTTTTTTCTGCAGCGCTACTCGGACCTGTTCTGTTTTTCTGACTTTAGGTTTGACCCACCTGCTAATTCAGGACCTCCTGCTGTTGACCGATTACAGTGATGGTTTCTCTCATCGGTTCTGGTTCCAGGCTTGGACACGCAGCCTGGGCTTCTGAGGAAGTCTCCCAGCATCAGGTCCCCAGTATAATGCTGCAACCTCAGGACCTGTGGGTCCTTCTAGTGGGCTAGTACTCTTCTAAGTACATGCTTTGCGAAATACTCCCTATCCTCTGGCCAGGTGTGAACTACTAATTTCTCAACCTGAGAGGTTTCCCGAGATTTGAATCAGTCCTTAACCTTCATGCACGTTCTCTGAGCTCAATGTTCCATAGACGGTCGGGCCAGTGGGTCCTCACTGTCACACTGCCCTTATGGTTGAACCAATAATCACCCCTCTGTGGAGTGGGCTGGAGTACACTGCATTCCCTGAAGTAAGAGGGATTTGTGTTTCTGTGGGAAACCCCTCATTTGTGCTTCTGCTCTGAGGGGTAGTAAGCTCTAGACGCATGAATGGTTATTGGGTCCATTCTTTCTTCAGATTCTATCGGGTCTGGTTATATCGAGATAGAGAGCATGAGACCGTGTCCAGCTGCATCAGTGGACTGTCTCTTATTGGGCCCTGCTGGGTTACCCCTTCTAATCTAGCGCCCCCTTCTGGTCGAGCTAAGAAGTGCTCCCCTCTCTGTGAGGGTTAGCTAGGAGTCGCTCCGTGGCAGTAACATCAGGTAGATGGGCCGCTTGCTGCTTCCCTGATAAGCTGCCTCTATTCGGGTCAATTCAGGCTGCGCTCCCCTCACCTCAGAGGGTTGTCTTTGAGCCTGCCGCTACCGATTGAGTGGCTGAGGACTTAAGTCTATCTGTGAGCAGATCTCTAAAATCCATACTATGGTAAGTGCACATGCTAAGCTTCTGTGCACTTTCTAAAATCCACATGGTGGTAAGTGTGCACGCTAAGTACTCTGTGCACTTTCTAAAATCCACATGGTGGTAAGTGTGCACGCTAAGCACTCTGCGCACTTTCTAAAATCCTGTATGGTAACGGTTACGCGTTGTTAGCCTCGTTCCCTTTCTCTGAGTTGGCTTAGGCACCGGTACTCGCCTTGGGCTCCACTCAACTAATGTGTCTCTGTTGATAAATGTGACGAGAGGGGCAGGGCTCGAGTCCCACGGAGGAGCTCCTTCTTTTATCCTTCCGGAGCTCCTCTGTGGAACTCGAGACCGGTGAGTGGCACAGGTGTCGTGCATTAGCATTTACTCCACCGGCCTCGCTCCGTTCCCACGGCTCTCGGCCCCGCCCCTCTCGTTACATACCCCCATCACCCCTCGCAGGCAGGGGGGTACCCATGAGACTGCGCTCTACTCTCCCCCTCCCCCCTCTGGGGGAGCCGATCACAGTGGCCGCGGCGTACCTGGGGGTAAGGACAGACATACAAGGCGAGAGAAAAGGAGACAGAAGGATGAGGAGAGACAGATACGAGCCCTCCACCGCCGCTGGCATCTTTAAAATCCATGACATGGTAAGTGCGCATGTGAAGTCCCTGTGCACTTTCTAAAATCCTCACTGTGGTAAGTTCGCACATTAAGCATTTTGCGTTCTTTCTAGAATCCTGTATGGTTGGGGCTACATGCGGCGGCTTCGTGCCCTTTCTTGAGTCGGTTAGGCCCCGGCTTCGTGCCCTTTCTTGAGTCGGTTAGGCCCCGGTTCCACCTTGGGCACCACTCCACCTATGTATCCTCAGGATACCTACTTTAACAGGATGTTGCTATTAGGGGTCTGTTGAGACAGTTCCTTCAGCAAGCTCATGCAGAGCAAGCGGTAGCCCCCTGGGTGACAGGCCAAGACCTAGTACGATTCTAGGTACTTGGTCGTATCCCCTTAAAGGAATCTATTCCTGATTCCAAGCCTTGAGCTCTACCCCGGGCCCAGGAGTTCTGGCCCTAACAGGTAAGTTTTTTGGGGTATGTAGCTTAGGCCTTTGGCAGTAGGGGATAATGTCACTGACAGCCGTCTAACATCCCAGGGGCAACTCCCTTAAAGCTTTGGTAGAGTTGGTACTTAGTGCTCGCCTGTGGTTTGATATGCACTCCCCTCAGTATGGTGGCGTGGGTATACTGTTCCCCATAGCGACCCCTAGAGGACGCAGTTTGAAGTTCCCTTGAAAGGGAACGTCTCAGGTTATGTATGTAGCCATGGTTCCCTGAGTCGGAAACGAGACACTGCGTCCTCTAGGTTTCCTGCCATGCTTCGGATGCAAGCTTCAGATGAAGAAGTGAATGATGTGTTCTCCCGGTGCGTATTTATACTATAATTGCACTGGTAGTGACGTCATAGGCTGTCGCCAATGTTATTGTCGTTTTTAAATATATGCTTCAGACACCGGTCACACTGAAGGTGTTCCCCATAGCGACCCCTAGAGGACGCAGTTTGAAGTTCCCTTGAAAGGGAACGTCTCAGGTTATGTATGTAGCCATGGTTCCCTGAGTCGGAAACGAGACACTGCGTCCTCTAGGTTTCCTGCCATGCTTCGGATGCAAGCTTCAGATGAAGAAGTGAATGATGTGTTCTCCCGGTGCGTATTTATACTATAATTGCACTGGTAGTGACGTCATAGGCTGTCGCCAATGTTATTGTCGTTTTTAAATATATGCTTCAGACACCGGTCACACTGAAGGTGTTCCCCATAGCGACCCCTAGAGGACGCAGTGTCTCGTTCCCTACTCAGGGAACCATGGCTACATACGTAACCTGAGACGTTTTACTAGTGTTTGGTTCGAGTTCACTCGAAGTTGAGTCCAAGTCGAGTCAGAGTCTTTAACCAATCGAATCCGAGACAAGTCAGAGTCCAAAATGGGCCGAGTCGGACTCGAGTCCCAGTCCTACGAAACTCTATTATTTATTAGTATCTTAATATTGTTTTAACCTTTACAACTAGAAAAAACACAATGTCCTTTTAAATGTAACAAAAGCAAACATCTATTGCATCTTGCCATTTTGATTTGTGATTAATAATATGTGTCCTGCTTTGCTTAGCAAACTTAAAGTCATGTAACAGAAGTTATGGCTGAATTGATTTATGTATTGTGACATTTCAGAGTGAAACAGGTTTTAGAATGTGAAAAATTAAAGGGCGGGACCTGACTTTATTCATGATTAAAGTAATAATTTTTATGATTTTTAATGAAATATGAATTTTGAATAATCAAAATTTGTTTGTGTCTGCTTATTCTATTCATCAGTGTTTGAACCATTAAAGAAGAAACTGCATTTTAATTTCTGTGTAAAAAAAAAGTACACAGACCCCTTAGACAGGGCATTTTGAATTTTTTTATTGGATGAAAATGAGGCTGTGAGGGATAAACCTAGTCTGTACAATAGCACACACTGCGTATAAAAGCCCTACATATACTTTCCATAAATTACAGCCAACTCACACCTGTTTTATTTTTGAATTAATTTATAGCTACATTAACTACAATAAATTACATTATGTAAGGAATAATTGATGACGGGCCGTTGAATTATTAGAAAATAATGCACACCCAAGGTGATTTTGGACCCATAAAAACTATTGCCTCAAAGGTGTTAGAAAAACGATTTGTCTTTGAAGATATAAACTGCCACTGATTCTAAAGCAAAAATAATAAACTAATGTAATAAAACATTCTCAAGCTTACTGAAGGCAAGTAATTACTCCAAGTATTTCTTACAAGCTAAATGATAAATAAATATAGGCCTATTACTCAAAATAGTAACCTAGTAAAGGCTTCTAGAAATAGCCTACTACAGACATTTCATGAAGTAAGAAATGTACAAATAATCTTCACTGTATACATTAAATATAGATGATTCTTATTAAAGTTAATAAGTGATTCAGTCAAGAGCATTGAGTGATTTTCTCCTTTTCTTTTGTTTGATTAACACTTATGACGCAGTCGGCAGCTGCAGGTTTACGCTGTTGCTTTAAGATTTGACGCATAGATCAAATATTTTAACACATCCGTATTTCTCCCAAATGTTCAAGTTCACTTAAGACAAAACCGACTGCATTTACTTGAATAGTCTCCAAGATGGGCATCTTGACATAATTTTTCGTGTAAGTGTGTAGCAATAACAGAACTGAAGAGAACTTAAGTGAACTTAAGTGAAAGAACTCGGCATTCGCACTGAGGTGACTGAGGTCAACCGAATTAAGTCTTTTTCTGTGTCATCCTCCTCGGGTTCCATACCCCAGGGAATCCTAGAAAGAACGTCAGCATTAGTGTTCAGTCTGCCGGGCTTGTAACAAACCTCAAAGTTGAATTCTGCTAACTGTGCAGCCCAACGATGCTCTACTGCCCCAAGGTTGGCTGTTTCCAGGTAATGGAGAGGGTTGTGATCGGTAATAACCTGAAATTTTGCAAACATGAGGTACTCCTTAAATTTTTTCGGTTACTGCCCATTTAAGGGCAAGTAATACCAACTTGAATGCTATGTGATACCGGTCATTCCTTTCAGATACCTTTAGACCTCTGCTCGCGTATGCAATGATACGTTCTACGCCCCCCTGCTTTTGACTGAGTATTGCTCCAAGTCCATTAAGATTCCCATCCGTCGTAAGTATGAACGGACACTGGAAATCAGGGTAATCAAGAATCGGAGGTGACATGAGACAACTCTTAAGTTTGTTGAATGCGGTCTGACACTCCTCTCTCCAGACGAATGGTTCTGATGACTTGCCTTTGTTACCTTTCCCCACTAGGGCATGTAGGGGCTTGGCCAACTGTGCAAATCTGGGAACAAACCAGCGATAGTAACTCATAAATCCCAACAGCTGTCTAACCTCTCTCACATTCGACGGTGAAGGCCATGCAGGAGGACCTCTGGCCTCAGGAGGAAACATTTACTCAGTTTCAACTTCAGTCCGTGCTGGCGCAACCTGGAGAAAACAAGCTCCAACTTCTCACAATGACTCTTGAAATCCACGAGAACACAATAATATCGTCAAGATTGATCAACAGAATGTCAAAGGCCAGATCACCTAATGCTGTACCCATCAATCGCTGAAAGGTGGCTGGAGCGTTGCATAAACCAAACGGCATCCGTGTCCACTTATACAACCCAAATGGTGTTGTGACAGTGGTCTTCTTCCGATCGGATTCATTTACCGCCACTTGGAAGTAACCTGCTGTGCGATCCAGAGTGGAAAATAACTGTGCATTACCCAAAGCATCCAAAGATTCTTCCACACAGGGAAGAGGGTAGGCATCCTTAAATGTGACTTGATTGAGTCTTCTGTAGTCACAGCATGAAAGAACACCTCCATCTTTTTTTATCACAATGACAGCAGGTGAGGCCCATGGACTGCGACTCTCCTTCAGTATACCTTGACTGACAAGATCCTGCACATGTCTCTTAAACTCTTGGAAAATGTGAGGTGGGACTCGTCGGTGGCATTGCTTTATGGGCTGTGCATCTCCTGTAGGAATGCTATGCGTTACTGTCGTCATATATCCAAAAAAAACATCACTGTAACGCGCCAGCAGGGCATTCAACTCCTCACGTTGCACCTCAGACAGTCCATCCTGAGTTGCTTGGGCTGATTCTCCATCTTAACACTACACTGCATATGTCGCTCAATGCGTAACTCGCCCTCATCCTCTTCAAATTCCACTATTTGCTTTGGGACTATTTTCTGAGGCTTGGACACAACTGCAATCCTGGATCTCGGCATCAACCTGATAGTCTCCTGACAGAGATTTAACACTCGCACTGGGACTCTTCCTTTTTCTGGGCTCGCAAGCACATTGGCTACTAACAGTCCTTTTGGAAGGTTACCAGAATCCGTGCACTCTACCAGTACTTGACGCTTCACTTGCTGAGGTATACTGCAGTGGCCTTCCACAATCTTCTCACTTAAGGGCGGGATTGTCACAACTTGCTTCCCAAGACACCTTAACAAATCCTATCCTTCCCTCTGGGCCCAAGAGTCCCTCATCTTTATTCACTCTTGCTATCACTCTCCTTACATTAGCATCTGTGCATCGGCTGACTTTACTTTCCTCGCTCAACTCCTTTCCAGACAGTACAAGGTTCTTCAATTCACTAAGGACATTCATTCCCACGATTCCATCCAATCATTTCATCTCCTGCGCATCAGGGTTGGACTCTGTGAGCACAAAAACGCATTTCCCTGGAAGCAGACTTCCCATGCACTCCATATCTGCCTGTAGACATCCAAGAACAGGAATGTCTAATCCATTTGCAGCAGTGAGGAGCACCCAGTTAGCGGACGACAGCTGAATCTCTTGCCCTCCGAAATGCTGTTTAAAGTGAGACTCTGAGATGGTGGTGACCTCTGAACCTGTGTCCAGCAGGCACTTAGTGGGCACCCCTGTTATTTTTATGTCCACTGTCAGACAGTCTCCAAAAGCGCTCTCCTTAAGAGTTCCTGGCACTACATCAACCTTCCAGTCAGCTTTATGGCTCCGAATTACTGAAGGCCCATTGGTGCTTGCCAAGTCACTCGACGAAGCTCCTCTTACCGCCTCAGTCACTTCCGCCATTTGTGACTGAGGCCATTATGCCCTATTACTCAGCTCCTTATGCTGTCTGCAATGTCAACTGGTGTGACCTGGTTCACCACATGTGTAAGAGATATATTTCCCTTCACTGTTTTTAGTGGCTGCCTTCTCGTACCAGCAGGCTGGGGTTTAACTCTCCCTTGACTATGGACTATTCTGTACAATTCTTCCTGACACGCAGCTATCTTCTCTATTGCTTCGTGCAACTTTTCTAACGTAAGTGAGGATGAACTGTCACCAGTCGCAACTGTAGTGTGGACTGCAGCTCTCACACTCACAGGGGTCTTAAAGCTACCTTCAGACTGTGCTTCCTCTTCCTCAGACCATGTGATGGCATCCTGCATCAGCTGAGCAAAAGTCAAGCTTCGCTCTTCCTTGATCCTCCGTTTCATCTCTCTTCTTAAGAAATCATCCCTTAATCCAAGGACTAACTGCTCTTTCAGAACACTCTCTTAATCTGATACTCTGCTTGGCTCTCTGCGTTTTACCTTGTACAGTTTCTCTCATAAGTCATAAGCATAGGCACGTATGGTCTCACTGGGTGCTTGTTTTCGATCATAAAAGTATTTTAACCTTGTGCCAATGGGTACCTTGTCTCCATAGGTTTCCTGTAGCAGTTTGAAGATGGATTCCTTAATTTTATCCCCTTCTTCCAGCATGAACGTCACAGTATCTTTAGCTTCTCCCTTTAAGTGCTGTTTAATCAGCTCCACTTGATCCTCATCTGGCACTTTCATGACACAGAATGCTGATTTCATGGAAAGAATCCACTCTTCCACACCTCCTTCTCCAGCCTTGGTGGTACCAGTGAAGTCAGTGAGTTTGTGATCCCTTGAGATGTAAATCATTGCTGGGGGTGCACGAGTGGATGCTTGCTGCTCCATTACAGTCCTTGCCAATGACAGAGCTTCTCGCTGTTCCATTCTGGCATGATCCAGGGCTCCAGCTTGTGACTTGACATGACAAACACAAATAAACCATATTGTCGCAATCGTATGTTTAATGTCTTCATGTTTCCAAACATTTCTGTTTTCTGTGAAAACTGTTTTCATACAGCGATAGCTGGACGCTTTTGTCCATATTAGGAATTTCCTCATATGACTTTCTGAGCGAGAGCGCCCTCCGGCTTCGTGTATGAATGAAACATACACTGCACGGAGTGTTTAGTGCTCTGTGATGTTCATCTCGCCTTATTCTGGGTCCGAATAAAACATCAGATCATGCACAGACTATCCTGTCTCTTTGAATTTAAATCTATATTTAATTCACACCGGCTCTTGAAAACCTCTATGCGAACAGACTTGCCCGAAAAAGTGCGGGGGACGAATTTACGTGATATTAAAAGTGGGGGGACACGTCCCCCACGTAATCTTCGAACTGCGTCCTCTATGGGTCGCTATGGAGAACGGTATATCCACGCCACCATGCTGAGGGGAGTGCATGCTAGAAAACCATGGTGAACACTAAGTACCAACTCTACCATAGCCATGGGAGTTGCCCCTGGGACGTTAAGATGGCTGTCAGTGACATTATCCCCTACGGCCAAAGGCCTAGGCTACATACCCCAAAAAACTAACCTGTTAGGGCCAGAACTCCTGGGCCCGGGGTAGAGTTCAAGGCTTGGAATCAGGAATAAATTCCTTTAAGGGAATACGACCAAGAGCCTAGCCTGTTAGGGCCAGACTCCTGGGCCCGGGGTAGAGCTCAAGGCTTGGAATCAGGAATAAATTCCTTTAAGGGAATACGACCAAGAGCCTAGAATCGTACTTGTCTTGGCCTGTCACACAGGGGCTACCGCTTGCTCTGCATATGCTGAAGGAACTGTCTCAACAGACCCCTAGTAGCAACACCCTGTTAAAGTAGGTATCCTGAGGATACATAGATGGAGTGGTGCCCAAGGTGGAACCGGGGCTTAACCAGCTCAAGAAAGGGCACAAAGCTGCTGCTCGAAGCCCTCACCATACAGGATTTTAGAAAGAATGCAAAGTATTAGCGTGCGAACTTGCCACAGTGTGGATTTTAGAAAGTGTACAAAGACTTCACGTGCACACTTACCATAACATGGATTTAAAAATACCGTTCTAAGGGGCCCTTGTGGCACTCTGAAAGAGCAGCCCATAGATGGAAATGGTGCATCCCAAAAACACTGTTTGAGAAGTCATCAACTCAATCTAAGGTATAATGCTGGAGTGGCTAGCAGTAAATCTCTAGCTGAGGGAGCAAACACCCAGCTCTCAATCGAGAGGGGGCTCGACCTACAGCATGTTCCAATGCTGGAACAGCTAGCAGTAATTTACTTAGCCGAGGGTGCAACACACCCAGTTCTCAATCGAGAGGGGGGGCTCAACCTACAGCATGTTCCAATGCTGGAACAACTAGCAGTAATTTACTTAGCTGAGGGAGCAACACACCAAGTTCTCAGTCGAGAGGGGGGCTCTACCTACAGCATGTTCCAATGCTGGAACGGCGGTTTCACTTTATTTTGATGGTGCCTTTAACACATTCTGTTGACTATAAGTAGCATTGCACCTACATGTCTAATAACTCTCATTAGAGTATTAGTAGAGTATTAGTAGACTTGGTAGGATTAGGGTTAGAATAAGTTGACATGTACTTGCAAAGTTACTTATAGTCAGTAGAATGTCTGTTGGGAGACCATGACAATAAAGAGTTAGCAGATATTAAGCAAATAGTCTTCTAATACTCTGATGAGAGTTAGTAGACGTGTAGGTGCAATATTACTTATTGTCAACAGAATGTTCAAAAGAGACCATCAAAATAAGCAGTAAGTTACCTAGCTGAGGGAGCACAACACCCAGCTCTCAACAAGAGGGGGCTCGACCTACAGCATGATCGTTAGAAATCAGAAGGGTAAGCATACTGCAAGCTAGCCAAAAACTCAGCACATCAGAGAGGCGGCGGAAGGGCCTAAAACAGAGAACTCAACTCTCACTTGAGAGGAGAACTCCGAATTCAGAAAAGGAGTAGTGTGCTCATAGGCAACCCTTTGATAAAGGGGAGCACTGCTAAACACTACCATGAGAACAGCCCACGGAGCGAGGAATCCAACTCCTCAGCAAGGGAGAGAATTCAAACGCTCGAAAGAAAGTGTCATGCTCACAATAACCCTCAATAGTGAGGGGAGTGATGCTTCAAAAATATGTCAACGGAGACACACTGGTGGAGCCCAAGGTATCGGGGTCTAAGCCAATTCAGAGAAAGGGAACGAGGCTAATAATGCATAACCCTTACCATACAGGATTTCAGAAAGTGTGCAGAGTCTAGCGTGCACACTTACCACTATGTGGATTTTAGAAAGTTTGCAAAGTGCTCAGCGTGCCCACTTACCACTATGTGTATTTTAGAAAGTGCGCAGTGTTCAGCGTGCACACTTACCAGCATATGGATATCAGAAAGTGCACAAAGCTTAGCGTTTGCACTTACCATAGCATGGATTTAAGAGCTTCCCAAGCATCTGTTCACAGATACCCGAAAGTGCTGAGCCAAGCGGGAGATTTGCAAGCTCAAATACAACCCTCTAAGGCAAGGGGAGCACTGCCTGAGACAGCATTACACAAGAAGGTTCTCGCAAATGCCACCTATACTTCCCGCTCGATGCCTCAGCAAGAGGGGATATCCTGGTGACCAGGAAGCCCCTCAGGGAGACCGATATACGGCGTACCAGACAGGGCAGCCTGAAAGCATAAGCCCAGCCCGGACATCCAGGAGATTTTGCAGTGCTGTGCCGGGGGCCTGATGATCAAGAAGGCTCCCGCAGAAGCCTGTGACCTGGCCGCATGATCCAGGAAGCATGAAGCAGAAACCAGGGCTATCATACCGGCTGGATACAACATCGACGAGTGAGGAAAACACGGCACGTCGAGCACCCGGTTTCTGAATCCAGCAGAGGGGGGTGCTCACCGAGGACCTACACTGGAAAAGGACAGAAACACACAGGTCCTGGAAAACACTGCAAAGAAGGCTCGCAGATGGATTATACACACAACCACTCAGGGACGTTGTACCTGGTCTAAGGAGAAGAAGAACTGGACTGTTGCCCAGTGGTCCAAAGTCCTCTTTTCAGATGAGAGCAAGTTTTGTATTTCATTTGGAAACCAAGGTCCTAGAGTCTGGAGGAAGGGTGGAGAAGCTCATAGCCCAAGTTGCTTGAAGTCCAGTGTTAAGTTTCCACAGTCCGTGATGATTTGGGGTGCAATGTCATCTGCTGGTGGTTGTCCATTGTGTTTTTTGAAAACCAACGTCACTGCACCTGTTTACCAATACATTTTGGAGCACTTCATGCTTCCTTCTGCTGACCAGCTTTTTGAAGATTTCATTTTCCAGCAGGATTTGTCACCTACCCACACTGCCAAAAGCACCAAAAGTTGGATAAATGACCATGGTGTTGGTGTGCTTGATTGGCCAGCAAACTTACCAGATCTGAACCACATAGAAAATCTATGGGGTATTGTCAAGAGGAAAATGAGAAACAAGAGACCAAAAAATGCAGATGAGCTGAAGGCCACTGTCAAAGAAACCTGGGCTTCCATACCACCTCAGCAGTGCCACAAACTGATCACCTCCATGCCACGCCGAATTGAGGCAGTAATTAAAGCAAAAGGAGCCCCTACCAAGTATTGAGTACATGTACAGTAAATGAACATACTTTCCAGAAGGCCAACAATTCACTAAAAATGTTTTTTTTATTGGTCTTATGAAGTATTCTAATTTGTTGAGATAGTGAATTGGTGGGTTTTTGTTAAATGTGAGCCAAAATCATCACTACTTCAGTCTGTGTGCATTGAATTTATTTAATACACGAGTTTCACAATTTGAGTTGAATTACTGAAATAAATGAACTTTTCCACAACATTCTAATTTATTGAGATGCACCTGTATATTAGAAATGGATCGTACTCACCCACCATGGTTCCCGCGCAGGAGCCCTGTTCAAGAAGTGACCCGAGGAAGCTTCTAGTTCGGACCATCAGTAAGGTAGTCACTATGAAGCCATAGAACCAACCAAACATCATAGGTCCAGCATAGGAGACTGTAATTTTTCCAGGAAGTTCCTACCTAACCTCGGTCAGGTGGAGAGATGGTGGTTATAGGGGAAATAGGAAGGGGAAGATAAAGGCAGATGTAAGACCCCCAAAGGAAATGAGTAGATACTCAAGTATCACTCTGATCTGGACAAAGCGCTGACGCCTTGTCTGGATTACATCCCTTAGGTCTTGCTTACCTCCCTTTGACCCGCGCTTCCTCCTACCCCTACCCACAGGCGGGGGAGGAGCACGAGCCGCGGCACTAGCCTTCTGTGCCCATCTCTGATCCTCAGACCGAGATGGGCCAAGACCCCTGTGTTGTTCGGGCTCAGACCTGGACCTTCGTGGAGCACCACCATCGTGTGCAATGAAGCGACAGCCTGACCTGCTGCTGCGCATGCCCTGCCATTCAAGCAAGATGTTTTTTTTTTCTGAAGGGGCTTAGATAGTCAGGAGGGAGTCTTAAGAGAGGATGTCTCACCATAGAGAGATAGCTAGCCAGCGTCTCTTCTACGGGGGGCATCTTCTCATAGACGTTTTCGTGCATCGCCTCAATGTTGGCATAACTCTTATGCTGGAATCGATGGATGCGTGAGGAAAACGGCCTCTTCCATTCCTTCTCGATCTCTGTATGGAGATCAGGAAGAAAGGAAGGCTCACCTGAGCTGGAGGGTTACGGCCAGAAAGATAACACTCATCGAGACGACCTCGCAACGTTACTTTCTTGGCCCGCTTCCATGGCAAGGCAAGCCTCGCTGTGGCGTGATCCATAACTTCCAAATCTCATCATATGCAGGGCAGGAGGATTGGAAAGGCTCAGCCTCAGCTTCTTTGCCCTCCTCAGACATCTCCTGCTCTTCCTGGGTCGAACATAGCAGAGCACTGGCCCCTGGATCAGATGATGTTAAATGTAGTAACATCATCCTTCAGCGGCTCAATTTCGTCCACTGCCGAAGAGCGCGAGGGGGAAAATGCCTCTTTAAACTCATCGGCCAGATCCACCTGCGATCCCTGCAAGCTCGTTCTCCTCCGTGCCTCAGCAGCTGCGGGTCCTATACCGCGGGGAACCGATGGCTGCCCCTCTTTCCTCGAAAAGAGAGACAAACGAGAGTGGAGCTTTTTCATTGGAAAATGCTCGCAGTGAACGCAGATTGCCCTCTCGAGGACATTGCGTGCGTGCTCCTCGCCCAAACAAAAAACGCAGAGATCACATGTGTCATTAGATGTAAAATAACGATACGGATACGGATGCACACATCCTCTAAACGCCTTGCTAGTGCTAGCCATAATGAAGGAATAAAGATCGCTCTTACCACGGAAATGCATGTTTCAAACAAAATGGTCAGTGAAGATGAAGAAGAGGATGATGTGTTCTCCCGGTGCCTATTTATACTATAGTCGCACCGGTAGTGACGTCATGGGCTGTCACGACAAGGCGTTCCCCTTAGCGACCCCTAGAGGACGCAGTTCGAAGTTCCCTTGAAAGGGAACCAACTTTTTCTTTCTCGCGCTTGTCTCGCTCATTGCCTTCTTTTTTTCGGAACACTCCGTCCTCTCCTTTTAAAAAAAAATCCTTTCAAAATAAAGGTCCTTGAATACCTCCACATACAGGTAGAATAATTGTACTGAAAAAAGCACCTCCTCAACATCTCAGTGTTTGCCAGGGTAGTTTCTTTTGGTTGCAAAGCTGGTAGCAGACAGAGTTTGGCGGAGAGTGGCTGAAAGCATTAATATCCACATCCATACTGTTATAATGACTGAAGCTTTTTAACTGAAGCAGACATGCAGTTGTGTATAAATAAGTGCATCATAGTTATTTTCCATGTCCTGCTGCATTCAATTTTTGTCTTTCTCTGTCCATACCGAATGTGGATGTCACCACCAATAACCCTCTGCTCTCATAGTTTTTTATTCCCAACACACAATGTCTTGTAAGTCCTCCATCCCTGTTATCGGCAGGTGATTAACATTGATTTTGTAAGCGGTGTGGTTTCTATTCTCTTTCTGTTGATTAGCTCTTATGTCTAAGACAAGGAAATGAAGGAAGGAGACATTCACACTGACGAACCATGGAAGATGTGTGTAATTAAAATAATATTCTGTAGCGAAAGTTAATCTCTCTTCTTTGTGCAGACCTTGACAAGATTGGTGAGCTCAGGTTAATAGATTGAAAAGCCTTGTCTGAGCATAAACTCATATTTAATATATTCACTGGGGGAAGATATATGGAAGAATGGATGTTGAAATACATGTTTGTATCGGTGAATCCATTTAGGTGGAAAAAAGCATCCATTTTGATTGTGTTGTCTTGAAATGGCTACAGAACTAAAGGGCTATTGGAGGAAAAAGCTAAGAGACTAATGTTTATTTGTTACTGAGCAAGCTGAAAAAAGAGCATCACTTCCTTTAATGCAGCCACTGTACCTTCTTTTGATTAAATGGTTATTGTGGACTTTGTGAAAGGGTTGGGACAATAAAACTGATGGCATCTAGTTTAGAATAACCAGTTAAATATGATATATCCATTGTATTAATGCATGCATTGCTTATTTATTATTACAAGATTGAATACAGTATTACTTCTGTATATTCAGACATATAAATATATATTCAGATTTACATTTACATATTCAGATTTATAACTATATATTCAGATTTACATTTATATGTTCAGACATAACTATATATTCAGACTTATAACTATATTTTCACAATTTACATTTAAAGTTACATTTAGTCATTTAGCAGCCACTTTTATCCAAAGCGACTTACAAATGAGGACAATAGAAGCAATCAAATCTAACAAAATAGCAACATGTAAGTGCAAATGACAAGTCTCGGTTAGCCTAGCGCAGTACACGTAGCTGTCACATGTATGTTCCTCGTATTCCCCTCAAGTCCTGTGTATTTATAGTGAGTCTAATTCCTAGTTTCTTTGTCTGCTGTTAAACGTGGTGTTGCTGTGTCCCCGAAGTTCCCAGTGTGTTAAATTAAATTCCATGTTCGAAAATATTCTCCTGCGTCTCCTTCGCTCTGTCCTTCCTGAGTGTAACGTGACAGAACAGCAGACCCCAAACTAAAGTAAGCGGCACCCTTACTCCCCGTTTTTTTTGTTTCCATTATTTGAAAAGTATTTTGTTCCTATTCGTTTCTCCCTGCTATAATGGAGGAACGAGCGAGGTTCCTCGCCTTGGCTCAAGCGAGCCCTGACCCGATCATCTACACGAGGGCGTTCGTGCCACTCGCCCTTGCCAGCTCCCTCGAGGGGGAAACCCTCGTGACGCTGTTCCGGATCGGGATTACTTACCATCACCCCGCGGAGCTCCCAGACACCACCAACCTCGGCTGGAAGGAGGCAGTCATCCGGTGTCTGGAGAGATTCCAATCCCGATCCGGGACCCATCTGCCAGCCATTCCCGAGTCAAGAAAGCCGGCGGTTCCTCAGTCAAGCCCGTCGGAAGTTAATGTGGCAAGCCCTCCATGCGTTCATGAGGCCTCATTGTCGGTTCCAGCCCCAGAGCTCACTCCAGTGTCTGCTCCAGTCCCAAAACTCACTCCAGTGCCAGCTCCTCGAAAGTGCTTTGCTGTGTCTGCTCCTCCAGAGCACCCTCCAGTGCCCGCACCACGTAACCGCTACCCCGACCCCCAGTTCACCCCAGGAAGGACACGAGGGCGTTCGTGCCACTCGCCCTTGCCAGCTCCCTCGAGGGGGAAACCCTCGTGACGCTGTTCCGGATCGGGATTACTTACCATCACCCCGCGGAGCTCCCAGACACCACCAACCTCGGCTGGAAGGAGGCAGTCATCCGGTGTCTGGAGAGATTCCAATCCCGATCCGGGACCCATCTGCCAGCCATTCCCGAGTCAAGAAAGCCGGCGGTTCCTCAGTCAAGCCCGTCGGAAGTTAATGTGGCAAGCCCTCCATGCGTTCATGAGGCCTCATTGTCGGTTCCAGCCCCAAAGCTCACTCCAGTGTCTGCTCCAGTCCCAAAACTCACTCCAGTGCCAGCTCCTCGAAAGTGCTTTGCTGTGTCTGCTCCTCCAGAGCACCCTCCAGTGCCAGCACCACGTAAGCGCTACCCTGATCCCCAGTTCAGCCCAGGAAGGGCTCCTGATCCCGAGTATAGCCCACGGAAGGCTCCTGATCCCGAGTTAAGCCCAGGAAGGGCTCCTGATCCCCAGTTAAGCCCAGGAAGGAATCCAGATCCCCAGTTCAGCCCAGGAAGGGCTCCTGATCCCCAGTTCAGCCCAGGAAGGGCTCCAGCCCCAGAGCTCGCTCCAGTGTCGGCTCCAGCCCCAGAAAACACTCCAGTGTCGGCTCCAGCCCCAGAGCTCGCTCCAGTGCCCGCTCCTCGTAAGAGCTTTCTAGAGTGCCATCTAGTGCCTGCTCCTCCAGAGCGCCCCCCAGGATTCCTAGATTTCCCCAAGAATTTTTTTTTTTGGGGGGGGGGCATATACCCATGGCCGAGCCAGCTAAGGCCACGGAGGATCCGCCATGGCAACCTGAACTGCCAGCTCCGCCATGGGTTCCTGATCCGCCCTGGAGGCTCTCCTTGTCTCCGCCCTGTACCAGTCCTGCACCTGATCTGTCACATGTATGTTCTACTTATTTGGGTTTTCCTGTCCTCGTCATGTGATTTCGTCTCCTGTTGTATTTGATTAATTAGTTAATTTGTCCCAGGTGTTTCCCATGTTCATTGTTGCATTAGTTCCAGGTGTTCCTCGTCTTCCCCTCAAGTCCTGTGTATTTATAGTGAGTCTAATTCCTAGATTCTTTGTCTCCTCTTAAACGTTGTGTTGCTGTGTCCCCGAAGTTCCCAGTGTGTTAAATTAAATTCCATGTTCGAAAATATTCTCCTGCATCTCCTTCGCTCTGTCCTTCCTGAGTGTAATGTGACAGTAGCAAGTATTTACTAATATTGTTTTTTACCCCTCTATCTGCCTGGTCTTATAATATCTTGAAGTGTCTATTAGGGTTTTACATAAAATCAACAACAACAACAGTGTCAGTTAGGTACTTTTTTTTAATGACGTAAAATTGTAGCAAAAATACTACAGTGTTCTAACAACAGTTAATAGCAGAATACATTAATGAATGACAATGGACATTGAACATAAATAAATGCTTAAAAAAATAAAACAAAATAGAACATACAATAGTGTATTGAAGACGAAGCTCCAGTGAAATATCTTCACAATCCTCTATGATGCCTTTAAGTTAATCATTATCTGTATTTTGGTGGGATTGAATGGCAGTATCTCTCTGCAGATGACGAGGTTGCAGGATATGACAGCATCTGAAATGCACAATTGAGTTTAGATATACAATGTATCTCCTTTCATTTGTTTATGCGAAAACTATTTTTTATGAAGGCCAAAAGTAGTATGTGAGCACTTCACAATGTTAAAAGGAAAAAGTTATATTAAGTCAAGGGATAGGGTATGTTTATGCATAAACCCTAGTAATGAAAAATATCTAACACAATGGACCAAAAATTCAATATCTTTGTTACTTACTTAGTGAAGAAGAAGAGAGTATCCTTAACTGAATAGAGCTGGTCACACTTACATGTTCTCTTAAACTAAAAAGAGAAAAGATATAGGAAACCAGTTAGCATTTGAAAGTTATAATTTATAGACATTTTAAGAAAGAAATAATTTACCTGTTGAGAGTGTGTTGACCGTCTGTGTAGATGGATGACTGAGCTCCAGCAAATCAGTAATAAGGCATCTAGAGTGTCTCGGTTAGGGTTTTACATTAAATCAACAGCAACAATAACCACAACAGCAGCATGTTGTGTGAATTATGTTTTTATTAACATGCAAAATTGTCAGTGTTCTTAACAACAGTTATTAGCTGAATACATTGTAACGGTGGTGGCCGCCCTAGCATAGATGAGCTCTATTAAAGGAAATGTTCGGCGCCAGTCAGGATTAATCCTGACAAAATTTAAATTAACCCAGGATAGCAAAAACAAAAACCACATGTTACAATATTTAAAAAAACAACAGTCAAAGGAAAACTCTGTTCACAAGGGAAGATTTATTCCACATTGTCCATGAGAGGAAAAAACTTGTTTGATAGGCAAAAAAACAAGCATAAAACCGGTTCAGCACTTCGGTTCAATTTCAAGTTTGAAATCCGTGCAAGATTGCGTCACGCAAGTTTGCAGTCATGAAGGAACTGGAGAGTGGTGCAGGTTTTGTCAGACACCCGGACAGGTGGATGAGCGATTGTCTTCAGAAAAGCTTTACTAAAAGCAGACGATCTTGACGTGCACCTCGATCACAAGAAGTAAAAGTTCAACAAGTCTTTCCACTTTGCACGGTAATCCCCTCAATCACTCTCACTACTGCAAACCTTACTGATGACGCAATTTTCCTCAGGTACGACGCGCTTCCTTATATCATCCTTCCTTCCGCTGTTAATTGAAACACTCCACCTCAAATCACGCAAAGTGAAAATAAAAGGATTTCGGTGGCACGGATTTTCCGCATTGCCACAACATTAATGAATGACAATTGACATTGGACATGAATACATACATAAAGAAGTAAAACACAAAATAAAAACAAAAAATAGATGTGATGAAGACCAAGTTTCAGTGAAACAATCACAATCTAATCAATATGATGTCTTTAAGTCCATCATTTTGGTGAGATAAAGTAGCGATTTTTCTCTGCAGATGATGAGGTTGTGTGATGTGATACATCTGTAAATACACAACTGAGTTACACAACTGGGATAGTTTTAATATTTTTGTGACTGAGTATGTTTATACATAAACCCAAGTAATAATAAAAAAAAAGCTAACAATATGAATTATAAATTAATTGTCTCTTTTACTTACTTCGTGGAGAAGAGGAGATACGTTGCCACAGCTTAGCAGAGCTGCATACACTTATATGTGACAAAAACTAAAAAAAGAAATAAGAACATGTTTGTTTGGAAACCAGTTAAATTTTTAAAGTTAAATTTGTATTTCAATTTTAAGAATGAAATAATTTCCCTGTTGAGAGTGTGTTGACAGTCTGTGTAGTTGGATCACTGAACTCCAGAAAATCAGCAATGAGGAGCTTTAACAATTACAGATTTGAAAAACAACAGGGAGGGAATAAAGAACCCTAAACTCTAACACAAAGAACCATTTCAGCATGAAAGGGTTCTTCAGAATGCTATGGTTCTAAATAAAACCATTACTGCATGTAAAGAACCTTTCACAAACCATCTTGTTTTAGAGTGTAGAAAAAATAGAAAGCTAATGTTAGTTTTGTTTTTTGTTTTTTTAATAAAAAAGAAGGTAAATAGATAACGTAGAATTAAAATAGAATAAAAAGTGCCAGAGTTAGAGGGTCAAATAAAGATGGAACAGATGTGTTTTTAGTCGTTTCTTGAAGATGGCTAAGGACTCAGCTGCTCGCATTGAGTTGGGCAATTCATTCCACCAGGAGGGAACAGTTAATGAAAAAGTCTGTGAAAGTGATTTTGTGCCTCTTTGAGATGGCACAATAATGCATTGTTCACTTGCAGAACGCAAGCTTCTAGAGGGCACATAACTCTGAAGTAATGAATTTAGGAAAAGGGGTGCAGAGCCAATGGTGGTATTGTAGGCAAACATGAATGCTTTTAATTTTATGCGAGCAGCTACTGGTAGCCAGTGCAAATTGATGAACAGAGATGTGACGTGCGTTCTTTTCGGCTCATTATATATACAGTGGGTACGGAAAGTATTCAGACCCCCTTACATTTTTCACTCTTTGTTATATTGCAGCCATTTGCTAAAATCATTTAAGTTATTTTTTTTCCTCATTAATGTACACACAGCACACCATATTGACAGAAAAACACAGAATTGTTTACATTTTTGCAGATTTATTAAAAAAGAAAGACTGAAATATCACATGGTCCTAAGTATTCAGACCCTTTGCTGTGACACTCATATATTTAACTCAGGTGCTGTCCATTTCTTCTGATCATCCTTGAGATGGTTCTACACCTTCATTTGAGTCCAGCTGTGTTTGATTATACTGATTGGACTTGATTAGGAAAGCCACACACCTGTCTATATAAGACCTTACAGCTCACAGTGCATGTCAGAGCAAATGAGAATCATGAGGTCAAAGGAACTGCCTGAAGAGCTCAGAGACAGAATTGACCCCAAACCTATGTATGTTACTTTGAATATCCATAAACAGCATATATATATATATATATATATATATATATATATATAGCTGTATTTCAGCAGGATAGCTTTAGTTAGTTTTTAAACATGCTGAGCAGGTAATCAGATTTGTGTCTCTTTGAGCTCTTGTGGTGAGCTGATTCCTTGTGTAATTACTTTTTGCAAGGCAACATGGTTAGTACATGAGAGGTTCAGCATCATGTTTAAAAAGAAAAAAAAATACTAACAGTTTGGATGGTTATTTATTTATTTATACTCATACAAGCCTATCATATTGTTTCGGGATACATGAGAGATAAGTCTTTAATTGATAAAAGTATTTAATTGTTCATGGTGATTTTTTTTTTCTTTGGCAGTACCGGTCTACTGTTCACTTTCATTATACAGAAAATAAGCTACCTTTCTCTTTCTTTCTATTCTTTCTTTCTTTCTTTCAATCAAACAATCAATCAATCAGTCCCTCTTTTGTGTTACACAGGAAACAAAAGAAACCATACAGGTTTGAAAAATAGTAGGGTGAGTAAATAATGACAATTCTTATTGTTGAACTGTTCACTTTAAATTGAGTAGGACTGTTTGGTCCAGCACATTTATTTTAAATTACTGGCCTTTCAAGGTTCAGCAAAACAGCAAGATGAAGTTATCTTTGCAGTGCTAATTTTATACTTTAGAAGCATGAAGATAGAGTTCAATGTTCTCAACACTCGATTAATTTTTAATAGCATTTGGATGAGGTCCCTAACTCAGGCTTAGCATATGGCCCGGTGTCATCTAAGAAATATGGGCTCATCCAGATAACTTCCTCTCCTTCTTACACTATTTTGACAAATACCTAAAACTTGTGACACTCTGTGCACACTTTTCCAACAGAATGATCCTTTTTATTATTGCATAACCATTTTATTCAGCCCACCCATATATTATGGTATGAAAGGTTTGACAGATTGATGTCAGCTTTAAAAATCGACAGACTAATATGTGCTATTAAACATTTATATTATCTTTCTTTGTCTGAAAATTGGTTCATGGACTTACGTACTCATGAAACCGAAGAGTTTCTTCACTACAGAAGGCTGTTAATGTATAAATCATGATAAAATGAATAGAGGCAGATCCCCCAGAGCCCAAAGCTAAATGGTAGAAGCACATAAATTGTAACGTTTGTAAATTAATGAGAACAGTGAACCCCTCGTAAGTCTTTTGTAAAATTTAAAAGGATAGTTCACCACGAAATGAAAGTTCTGCCATTTACAGTAGGCTTTTATTCACATATAAACATTCAATATAGTCTTAAGAGTGTGATTTGAAAATTCATCAGGAAATAGGGCCTGGGCTATTTATTGATTTTTGAAGAAATGTGAAACGCTATAACCAAATACTGAATATATTCAGTCCCGGACCTCCCATAAGCATAAGCTGGTTTTTCATTAAAACGTCTCGGTTACTTGTGTAACCCTCGTTCCCTGAAGGAGGGAACGGAGAAGTTACGTCAGTCGTGACTGACGAATTGGGATCTCGCCCGAGAGCCCAATCACCTTCGAGTGTAAACTAAACAAGCCAATGACAGTTGGTGTGCGTGTTTCTCCATGCGCAACCCGCACCGCAGCGCGGGTATAAAAGGAGAGCGCGTGCAAACGCACATCAGTTTTTCACTGAGGAGCCGAGACTACGTGCCCTGGCCGTACAGCGGTGGTACAGCAACTGTGGCGACGGAACGTAACGTCTCCATTCCCTCCTTCAGGGAACAAGGGTTACACAAGTAACGGAGACATTCCCTTTCAGTCAGTCACGTTCGACGTTACGTCAGTCGTGACTGACGAATTGGGATCCGTATGGAAAACGCCACTATTACTGACCCCCCTCCAGTGCCCTGTGGCAGCCGGCAAGTCCCCCCACACCAGCTGGGGCGGAAGATAGGACAGC
>NW_015506470.1:92097-119693 GCF_001515645.1 Sinocyclocheilus grahami | reverse complement strand
ATATGGAAGTCCCTGCGGTAGACTCAACCCGCCTGGGCTGAGACGACTACACAACAGAGATGGCAGAGAACGACTGCCAGGGAAAGACATGGGCTTACTGTGAGGGGAGCCGTACCGTGGAAGAGTACACATGTGGGATTGCCCGAAGGGGGAATCACTACACACGGGCACCTAGCCCAGTATAAAGGCTGACCTTGGGCATGCACACGAGTGCTGAGCCTGGCGTCTGGCGCTCCGCCACGCCTGACCGCCGAGGGTGCGGGAGGAACTGCAACAGGGTTTGCCATGGGGAACTGAACTGAGAAGCAGAAAAGCACACGTATCCGGTCCTTAGAGGGGAATGGCTCAGCAAGCGTGATCGACACCGAGCAGGTCCGGTGTTACTGCCTACCTGAGGTGAGTACACGAGAGGACACGGGCTCTACACGGAGATTATAGAATATCGCAAACGTGTTAGGCGTTGCCCAGCCGGCAGCTCTACAGATGTCTGCTATCGAGGCGCCCCGCGCCAATGCCCAAGAAGATGCCACTCCTCTCGTAGAGTGAGCGCTCACTCCGAGGGTGCACGGTAACCATTGGGCCTGGTAAGCTAAGACTATAGCCTCCACTAACCAGTGGGCAAGTCTTTGTTTGGAGACAGCCTTTCCATTCTGCTGTCCTTCGTAGCAGACAAAGAGCTGGTCTGAGGTCCTGAAGCTCCGCGTACGGTCCACGTAAATGCACAGACCGGAAACAGGACAGAGCAGAGCGATGGCTGGGTCTGCCTCCTCCCGGGGCAGTGCTTGCAAGTTCACCGCCTGATCCCTAAAAGGCGTGGTGGGAACTTTGGGCACATATCCAGGCCGTGGTCTCAGGACAACGTGAGAGTCACCCGTTCCGAATTCTAGGCACGAATCGTCGACCGAAAATGCCTGCAGGTCCCCTACCCTCTTGACCGAGGCCAATGCGATGAGGAGCACTGTCTTCAACGACAGAAACTTAAGCTCTACCAGCTGCAGAGGCTCGAAGGGCTCCTCCTTCAAGGCCGTCAGGACCGAGGGGAGCTCCCAAGAGGGGAACAGGGGAGGGGGCGGAGGGTACCCGTTCCGAATTCTAGGCACGAATCGTCGACCGAAAATGCCTGCAGGTCCCCTACCCTCTTGACTGAGGCCAATGCGGTGAGGAGCACTGTCTTCAATGACAGAAACTTAAGCTCTACCAACTGCAGAGGCTCGAAGGGCTCCTCCTTCAAGGCCGTCAGGACCGAGGGGAGCTCCCAAGAGGGTAACAGGTGAGGGCGCGGAGGATTTAACCTCCTTGCCCCTCTGAGAAACCTGATGACCAAGTCGTGCTTCCCCAAAGACTTACCGTCGACTGCCTCGTGATGTGCGACAATGGTGGCAACATACACTTTAAGGGTGGAGGGAGACAGCTTTTGCTCCAACCCATCCTGCAGGAAAGAAAGCACGACTCCGATCAGGCATCTACGGGGGTCTTCCCGGCGGGAAGAGCACCACTCGACAAACAGGTTCCACTTCAGCCTGTAAGCGTGTCTAGTAGACGGGGCCCTGGCAAGATCTGCCCACGGGCTGAAGGTCTGACATCAGAACGGGGTGACAGAAACCCGGTAAGTGTAAGTGCCGTGTCGCCATGCCCATCTTGGGACCCAGTTGTGAAGCCAACGCTGAAGCGGTCTCATATGAAGCAACCCAAGTGGCGTGACAGTGGCTGTGGATGCCATATGTCCCAGGAGCCTCTGAAACTGTTTCAGGCAGTTCAGCATCGACTGCGCACGCTCTACTGAGAGACGTGCCGAGAGGTTGACCGAGTCCAGCTCCATGCCGAGAAAAGAGATCCTCTGCACCGGTGAGAGTTTGCTCTTTTCCCAGTTGACCCGAAGCCCCGACCGGCTGAGGTGACTGAGCACCGTATCCCTGTGTTCGCACAACTGCGCTCGGGACTGGGCCAATCGTCGAGGTAGTTGAGAATGCGAATGCCCGCTTCCCTCAATGGAACAAGGGCTGCCTCCATGATCTTGGTGAAGACACGAGGTGACAGGGATAGCCCGAAGGGGAGGACCTTGTACTGATACGCTCGCCCTTCGAACGCAAAGCGCAGAAACGGTCTGTGTCGAGGGAGAATCGAGACATGAAAGGCCTTGAGGTCGATCGCTGCGAACCAATCGAAAGGACGGACGCACTGAAAGATGCGTTTCTGCGTCAACATCCTGAACAGGAGCTTGTGAAGGGCCCGGTTCAGTACGCGCAGGTCCAGGATTGGTCGTAACCCACCGCCTTTCTTGGGTACAATGAAGTATGGGCTGTAGAAACCTGACCTCATCTCGGCTGGAGGGACCGGCTGTATCGCGTCCTTCGCCAGCAGGACCGCGATCTCTGCACGCAAGACAGGAGCATCCCTGTCCAGCACAGAGGTGAACCGAATGCCCCTAAACTTGGGAGGGCGCCGGGCGAATTGAATCGCGTAGCAGAGTCTGATGGTTCTCATGAGCCAGCGGGATGGCCTGGGGAGCGCTAACCAGGCCCCCAGCGACCGAACAAGCGGGACCAGGGAAACCACCGACGTACCCGCAGTGGGGCAGCGAAGTGGAACACAGGGACCCAACCTGGGAGGCCGTGCGCCCCAGGGTGAGGTCTGAGTGCGCGGTGCGCCACTTACTTGGCTCCACAGCTGGGCAGGGGGCTCGTGAGGAGGCATTGCGTCCCTGAACCGGACCCTGCTGCCCATAGGCGAAAGGGGACCAGGGAAACCACCGACGTACCCGCAGTGGGGCAGCGAAGTGGAACACAGGGACCCAACCTGGGAGGCCGTGCGCCCCAGGGTGAGGTCTGAGTGCGCGGTGCGCCACTTACTTGGCTCCACAGCTGGGCAGGGGGCTCGTGAGGAGGCATTGCGTCCCTGAACCGGGCCCTGCTGCCCATAGGCGAAAGGAGAGGGACCCGGAGGCAAAGGAAACTGCTCTTTTATTGAAGTTTTGGGCTGGGTAGCCAGTGGCGGAACAGAAACAAAAGGGAACAAAAGATTCTGCACCCAACCCTCCTCCGGGGGAAGGAGTGGTGCGGTCACCATCTCCTGAAGAGCAGGATCCAAGAGCTCCGGGTCGCCCGGCGCTTCATGGACTTGGCAGGGGCGGAGGCAGGCTGCACCGGTTTCCTGTGGCCAGCTCCACGCTGCGGCCGTTGTGAAGGCTGCTGTTGTGGCCGCGCCGGAGCGGAGGTGGAGGTGGAGGCCGCAGGAGGGCGCCCTCGGCGACGAGCAGACAGAAGGGCTGCAGCCTGGTCAGTCAGGTCTGCTGCTGTCTCCACCCCACCGCCAGGGCAGGATATGTCGAAACGCCTCCGTCTGCTTCTGCGCGGCGGAGAACTGTTGGGCAAAGCCCTCCACCGCTTCGCCGAATAGGCCGGCCTGGGAGATCGGGGAGTCCAGGAAGCGATGCTTGTCAGCCTCCCTCATATCCACCAAGGTCAGCCATAGGTGGCGCTCCTGGACCACCAATGTGGACATCGTCTGACCCAGGGTCCGTGCCGTGACTTTCGTTGCCCTAAGCGCGAGGTCCGTCGCCGTGCGCAGTTCCTGCAGCACACCTGGGTCAGCACCACACTCGTGCAACTGCTTCAACGCCTTGGCCTGGTGGACTTGCAGGAGGGCCATGGTGTGCAGGTCGGAAGCTGCCTGTCCAGCAGCACTGTAAGCCTTAGCCGTCAGTGCGGGCGAGAACTTACAGGCCCTGGACGGAAGGCGTGGACTACCTCTCCAGGCGGCGGCACTTTGCGGGCAGAGCTGCATAGCAATAGCACGCTCGACTGGGGGGATGTCCACATACCCTTGGACCGCCCTACCGTCGAGGGTGGTGAGGACGGAGGAGGCACCAAGTCTGTTTCGGGCAGAAAAAGGTGCCTTCCAAGACTTAGTAACTTCATCATGCACTTCCAGGAAGAATGGAACTGGGGGCGGCTACCGACGACTGGCCTGCGCCCCCAGGAACCAATCATCCAGCCTCGAGCGTTCGGAAGAAGGAGGAGGCCTCCAGTGCAGCCCGACACTCTCGGCGGCCCGGGAAAGCATAGCGGTCAGCTCTGGATCTGACTCGGGCAACGCCACTCTTCCTGACGATGGCAGCGCAGCCGAATCCTCATCTCCAGAGCCTAGCTTGCCCTCCGATGCAGCGATCGACCTCCTGTCATCCACCTGTGCTCCGCACAAGATGCTGCACCCCACCCTGTCTGAGGACCCATCACACTCGTCCGGGAACACCAGGTGGTGCGACATGCCAGAGGAATGAGAGGCCCGCGGAGACATACTCGACGGGGAAGCTCTCACCGTGATCCTCAGGTCTCCCTGACCATGAACCGAAGTAGCCCTCCGAGAACCGGAGGAGCTAGAGCGGGGCATGGCAAGGGGGATACCCCCCGTTTAATGAGAAGGTATCTAGACCGCAACGTCGCGATGGTCTTGTTCCCGCACTGAGAACATGACTCATCCATGAGCGCTGCTTCAGCGTGCTGTAAGCCCAGGCACGAGACACAGCGATCATGACCATCAGATGAAGCCAGGAAGCGACCACATCCAGAAATGCACAAGCGGGAAGCCATCTTTAAAAAGACGCCCGTCGCTCGTGAAGCTCTTTTAGAAATTGCTCTTTTTTTTAAAGGAAAAACACTCTTTTAGAGAGAGCGCTGAAGCGCCCAGGGGAGGTCGCAGCGAGACCGCAGAATGGCAGCTGCAGCTCGCCGAGGTTTCAGCAGCCTGGATAGCAACCCCCGCTGACACGCCGTAACACCAACGCCAGCTGTTTCCAAACACTCGCGGAGATTCATCTTGTAGAAGGCTCGGTTCCGAAGCGAAAAGCTGATGTGCGTTTGCACACGCTCTATCTTTTATACCTGCGCTGCGGGGCGGGGTGCGCGTGGCAAAACACGCACGCCAACTGTCATTGGCTTGTTTAGTTTACACTCAAAGGTGATTGGGCTCTATTAAATTTAGACCTGCTCATGTTCCATCATATTTTATTTTCATCGTTGACACCCCAGCATTTTGTTCAGATTGAAACTGGCAATTCCCTCATCATAAGCAACAAAGTGAGGATGTACGTACAATGAAAAAAAGAGATGAATTTATCATACAGTGTAGCAGCTTCATTGATTATAAGAGGAGGTATGAGTGCTTAAATACTAGCTAGACTGAATGCTCATTTAGAGTTTGTTCTTTCACTGCATGATTTCAGTATAATAAAATGCATTTAGAATGTTCACAAAATTCAAGATGTGGGGGCAGAAAATGTATATATTTACATCATTTAATTTAGGTAGTCAATATCACACGAGGAGTGCCATTTTTTTACAAATATATTGATTTTATATTCAATAAACAAGAAGTTCATATTAAGAGACTTACATTTTAGACACCATATTGCCTATTTTTGCTCTATTTCGTCAAAAAAAATAATTCCAAACACAGCCACAACGCTGATTTGCATCTCTGAGCAACATGACAGTGTTTTGTTCCTGAATTAATTACCCATTTAAATGACTCTGTTTAATCGCAATGACTACTGGCGGTTTTAATTTCACATTTAAAGTACCTTTTCATTTTTAAAAAAATAATTTCAAATATCAGTATTCAACTTTATGTTTAATATATCAAAACATTATTTATACATTTGTAACTGCAGGTTAAATGCATAAATGTCCTGCATTAAACAGTGTGTAAACACATCTAAATGTCACTTCAGCTGCAGCTTCTGTGTTTCCTCTGCATTGCAAAGATGAATGTTGTTGATAATGATATTATTTGTTTGATAACTGCCCCAAATGTCTTATTATTGCAATTTACTTTATTGAAAAATGGGGGGCTTGGGGGTTTGGTTTGGGGGACCCGGGGAGCAGTGAAGATCAGCATCACAAACTCCCTGATTGTTCTTTGAGTCTCTAAGCAACACCATGGCATCCAAGACTGTTCTAAGAATGAAGAAACAAATAATAATAAAGAAGTAATGAAATAAAACAAAATAAAAAATAAAACAAGTGGGTCAATGACATGATATATCTACATTTAAAAATGTTTTAAATGTCACTCATCACTTTTTTATACAGTATATATTATTATGCAGTTGCAAAGATTGTATTAATTGAGACACCATGTTTGTAATTTTCAGAATGTATTTAATCACATCACAGAGCTATTTTAGTAATATGGTTAAAAAAACTTTTTTTCATGATATTTCAGCTACTTGCTCATCGGTTCAAATGTAGCCTGTGTATATTGCTCACCCACTTTTCTTCCTAACTTAAAAGCTAAAAAGCTAAAAATTAAACACGCAGACACACAGAGACACACACACAGACACACGACTCTTTGCCCATTCAAAAGAATAAATAGTTGCAAAGCAAAATGCTCAGTTAGATCATGCTGATTTGTGCTATTGCAAAGAAAGAGAAAATAGGGGAAATTCAGCTGAAGTTGGTTTTATCTTTTGTTGAAAAGAGGCTAAATTAATTTATCTCATAATCAGTTTAATGACAGCATCTAAGACAAATAAAGATGTGCCAAGGTACTTTAAAATATATAGTTTATTAGTAATCAAAGTTACAACATACAGTTTTAGAATATGGATGTTGTAAACAAAATTATGTTGTGTCCACAATATATTATTATCACATCCCACTACAAAACTAAGTGAATCAAGCATGTCCCTTCACGATCAATGCAAAAATTAAGTTGTTAATCGCAGAAAATCTTATCCTTATTTTTTTATTTATTTAGTTGTTTATTTAAAAACTGGCATGACACAATCATACAAATCGGTGAAAGCCAATGAGAATTTTAAATCAAGGACATAAAAGGTGTGTATATGACTTCATGTGGCACTGCACAGACATATTGGTGTCTGATTTAAAGCAGTGCATGCCGGTAAAAAAATGTTGTCCAACTTGACACGGTGCTGACGCCACATCAGTGTGACGTATGCCATTAAAATTCCATGACAGCTTGGATTTGAGAGCAGTCAACAGGTTCAGTCAAAAGCTGCTCTAAGGCAAGCCTCCAAGGTTCAATTCAGTTCAAGTTCATTTGTATAGCACTTTTCACGATACAAATCGTTGCAAAGCAACTTTACAGCAAATCAAGTTTCTACAATATTTAGTGGTAGCTTATCAGTGGTGACTGTCAGTTAATGTACATATGGCAGAAATGTACAGAAAAATCAATTAAAGACGTAATCAAACAGACAAGGAACACTATTAACAGCAATTATTATATGATATCATATGAACTTATAGCAAATTTTGGTAGTTCTGTATGTTGTTTCATGGTTGGCATCATCTGAGGTCCTCTGAGGGGTTGGCATCATCTCTTCTCAGATGAGAGTTAAATGCAGGTTGATTGATGATCATTTGAATTTCTCAGACCACATTGCTTAAACTGCCCGGTCCTGCAGATTTGCTTTACACAATATTAAGAAGATCAGGCCCTTTCTTTCGGAACATGCTTCACAACTCCTTGTTCAAGCTCTTGTTCTGTACAGTCTGGACTATTGCAATGCTCTCTCGGCAGGTCTTCCAGCCAGCTCTATCAAACCTCTAAAATTAATCCAGACTGCGGCTGCAACATTCATATTTAACGAGCCAAAAAGAATGCACGTCACTCTTCTGTTCATCAGTTTGCACTCCCTACCAATAGCTGCTTGCATAAAATTCAAGCACATTGATGTTTGCCTACAAAACCACCACTGGCTCTGCACCCCTTTACCTAAATTCACTACTCCAGACTTATGTGTCCTCTAGAAGCTTGCGCTCTGCAAGTGAACGGCGCATTATACAGACAAAATCACTTTCACAAATATATATATATATATATATATACTGTATATACACACACACAGTATAGGTATGCACACAGTGCCCTCCATAAGTATTGGAAAAATAAAGACAACATTGCTTTGTTTGCTGTTGAGTCAAGACATCTGTAAATATGATTAAAAGATTAGATTTATTATTAGCTGTTTCAACACATACATGTTTTACCAAATAAAAAGGACAACACAGTTTCATCCAACTATCTGATGTGACCATAAGTATTTGGACATTTGAACTTAAAGCAAATGTAAAAGATTAAAAGCTAATATCTAGTTGTAAATCCCTTTCATGCAATCACAGCAGTGAGTCTGCAACTCATTGACATCACCAGACTTTTGCTTCATCCTTTGAAATGCTTTTCCAAGCCTTTAATACAGCCATTTTGTTGCTGTTGCTTGTTTTGGGGAGAGTCTTTAGTCTCCAATTCATGTTCAATCGGATTTAAATCTGGAGATTGACTTGGGCTAAGACTTTCCATTTCTTTTCCCTGATAAACTCCTTGACTGAACTGGCAGTGTGTTTTGGATCATTGGCCTGATGCAATTTGAAGCACTTTGAACATTGGACATTGGTAGCCAAGATGGTTTTGTAACCTTCCGAATTCCTCTTGTTCCAGAGGCAGCCATGCATGCATGCCATGACATCACCTTCACCATGCTTCACAGATGAGGATGTATGCTTAGGTTAATTTGCAATTCCCCCTTTTCTCCACACTTTTGCTCTCCCATCACTCAGATACAGGTTAATCTTTATCTCATCTGTCCATAAAACTCTACTTGCTCACCTTCTTTTTTTGATCTTGCATTTCTATTTTTGGTGCTGGTCAGAGGTTTGCATCTTGCTGTGTAGCCTCTGTAGTTCTGTGTCAAAGTCTTCTGCAGACAGCAGACTATCAGACCATCACCCCAGCTTTCTAGAGGTTGTTGGTGAATTTACAGACATGTCCTTTAGGGTTCTTCTTCACAGCTTTTATGATTTGTCGGTCAAACAACTGCTGTTGTTGTCCCAAAAGCATCGTTAGCGAACTATGGTCATAAGTTCCATTGAACTCTATTGGTAACAACAGAACTTGTGACCATAGTTGCTTTTGGGAAACACACCCCTGGTAGTTGTTGGTTGATGAAGTCTTGGTGGTTGCTTTCTTTTTCAGGACATTCCAAACTGTTGATTTCTTCATGCCAATTGTTTTTGCTATTGCTCCAATTGCATTCCTCTTTTCTTTTAGCATCTAAATTGCTTGCTTTTCTCTCAAGGACAGCTACCTCGACTTCATCCTGGCTTGTGTATATGATGTAACTGATATGACACATTCCCTGCTTTTAATGTCTGAACAATTAATTCAACAGGACACAACTGATCATTTAGAAAGACATGTGAACCAACTGTCCCAATACTTATGCACACATGAGATAGGGGGGTGCAAGTCTAGAAGTGCTGATCTTCTTAGTTGCTAAACAAGTATGCTGAAACACCTTAGTTGCTAAAACAAATATGTTGAAACACCCGATAATAAAATGTGACATTTTATAGTTTTGTCTCATATTCATATTTTAATCATATTCACAGTTCCCTATCTGTCAGTCACTTTAAGTTATGTCGTGGCGACATAGGGGGTTTACTTGAGAGCCCCAATCCACTCTGACTTTAAGAGAAAACGCCAATGAAATTTGGCTAGTGGATTTTGCATGCCATAGCCACTCCCCGTGCATATGGGTATAAATAGGCGACAGGTGCAGCCACTCATTCAGATTTTTGCTTCGGAGCTGAGTGGGTGAATGATTTTTACTCCACAAAGCCTTTTCGTTCTGACTGGAAGAAAGAAGCTGTGCCTGGTTGGCGTTACGGCACAAACAGCAGTGTCCCTGTTGGATCAGCGATTCCCCTGGGTGCTTCAACTAAAAAAGCAGTTTCTCATCACGGATGGCTCGTGTCTTTTTAAAGATGCCGTTCCGTCCCTGTTCTCTTGGTTGCGGTCATTACCTGTCTTCTGTCGACGGACACAATCGTTGTCTTCAGAGTCTGGGCATCCAACACGCTAAAGCTGCGTTCGTGGATGACTCATGCGTTCATTGTGAGCGTATGAGCATGGCCTTGCTGCGATCTCGCCTCTCTGTCCTCACGGGGACGAGAGCGGCACCCTAAGTCTCTACCCATTTCTCTGTCATGAGCAGAGGACCACCGGCTAGAGCTCAGGGAGATCTGAGGATTACAGTGAGAGTTTTTCCGTGCCCCAAGAGCGCCATCTTTGGCTCAACCTCGCTGAGATGAGAGATGTCGACAAAGTCCGCTTTCTTGATGCTCCCATCTCACAGGTTGGTCTATTTGGCGACACTGTCGAGGACTTTGCCCAGCAGTTCTCAGCAGTGCAGAGACAGACAGGCCATCCAGCACATCTTGCCCCGGCATGATCCTCCAGCTGCCCCCACTCTGGCGCAGGCCACGCCTCAGCCTGCTCATCACCGAGGGCACCCCCCTGCGTCCTCGAGAGCGCCTCCGCCCCATGCTGAGACACCGTCAAAGCCGGCGCGTCGAGCCTCTCGGAGGACTGCGGTGCCCCCTGTGTCCCAGCCGGCCCCTAAGTCCTCTAAAAAGACGTCGAAGCAACCCTGACACAGGCAACCTGGAGATGTGGGAAGCTGCTCTTTTTCAGGAGATGGCGAGGACAGCTCCACTCCTTCCCCCGGAGGAGGGCCAGGAAGAGAATCGTTTAATTGTTTTAATTTTCTTTCTGTTCCGCCACTGGTCCAACGGCCAGCGGTACCCACATTTTCAAAAAAAGAGCAGTTTCCTTTTCCTCTGGGCTATCAGGCTCATGGGTTGGCAGTGAGCGATGCGTTGCCTCCTCACTCTTGCCCCCGATGCCCCCTATCGCCAGCAGCCAAGAAATTGTGGCTTGGGTACGCGCTGCCTCTCCACACATTTCTGGCCAGTCCCTCTGGGGACATGGGGAGTCCTGCTGTGATGAGCCAGGACGCGATGCCTTCTGTGCTATCCAGCATGACTTCTCACCACTGCACCACTGCGGGTGTGTTGATTTGGTGCCACTTGCACAGAGTTTGGAAGCTTGGCTTGCGCTGCCCAACCCGTTCTGCTGGCTCATTTGGCTCAGTTTGACTCGGCTACGCGATTCAGTTCACCAGGCGACCCCCCAGGTTCAGCGGCGTTCTCGAGATTTCGGTGGCAGCTCGAGATGCCCTTGTACTGCATGACGAGATTGCTGTCCTACTGGCGAAGGATGCAATCGAGCCTGTCCCTCCAACTGAGATGAAGTCAGGGTTTTTCAGCCCTTACTTCATCATGCCCAAGAAAGGCGGTGGCCTTCGGTCAATCCTGGATCTGCGCGTCTTGAATCGGGTGCTTCACAAGCTCCCATTCAAGATGTTGATGCAGAAGCGCATCATCAGATGCCTCCAGCCCCAGGATTGGTTTGCAGCGGTCGACCTGAAGGACGCTTACCTTAATGTCTTGATTCTTCCTTGACACATGCTGTTCCTACGGTTTGCCTTCGAGGGTTGGGCATGGCAGAACAGGGTCCTCCACTTCGGGCTGTCCGTGTCCCCTGTGTCTTTATGAAGGTCGCAGAGGATGCCCCCTTCCCCATTATGGGAAGGGGGCATCAGGATCCTCAACTACCTCGACGACTGGCTCATCATGGCCCGATCACGAGAGCAGTTGTGCAATCACAGGGACCTGGTGCTCCGGCACCTCAGCCAGTTGGGGCTTCGGGTCAACTGGGAAAAGAGCAAACTCTCACCCCATGCAGAAAATCTATTTTCTCAGTATGGAGTTAGACTCAATGAGTATGACGACACATCTCACCAACGAGGAACAAGTTTGTGTTGGTCCGCACGGATTGGGGCTCTCAAGTAAACCCCCTATGTTGTCACGACATACGTAACCCTCGTTCCCTGATGGAGGGAACGGAGACGTTGTGTAACTGAGACGAGTTATTGACTCGACAGCAAACAGAGCAATTTTGTCTTTACTGCCCCAATACTTATGGAGGGCACTATGTATATATATATATATATAATGAGTGAACATAACTTACGAAAAAGTAACCCACCAAACTGGCTAGTGATTTGACAGCGTTACCCGCCACAGCTGATTTTTACCCGCATTTGGCGGGTTGGCGAGTGTTAATTTCAAACCCTGTATATATATATATATATATATATACAGGGTTTGAAATTAACACTCGCCAACCCGCCAAATGCGGGTAAAAATCAGCTGTGGCGGGGTAACGCTGTCAAATCACTGGCGGGTTACTTTTCGTAAATTATGTTCACTCATTAATTTCTTGAGGAAGTTCATTCAGGCCAAATCTGAATTCGTGAGACATGACATTATCGAGTATATTGCAACCTAAGCTAAACAAAACACACCTACAGAGGCGTGCATACGCGACATGATGAAGTCTGGTTAGACCAACACAGGCTTTAGTGCGCGCGCGCTTTTATAGTGCACTCTTTCGCTGCATGATTCAGTCTATTAATATGCATTAAGAATGATCACATAATTCAAGATAAGGAGGCAGAAAATGTATATATTTATAACAGTTCATATAGTTAATCAATACCACACGAAGAGTGCCGTTTTTTTCTTAAAAAATCAGCATGGTTACAAATGTGATATTGTTTATTGAACTGTTGAATAAAATAAATAAGTTAATATCAAGAGACTTACGTTTTAGACACCATATTGGCTGTTTTTGCGCTATTTCTGTGCTATTTCGCCAACAAAAAAACATTCCAAACACAGCCACAGTACTGTTTTGCGTCTCTGAGCAACATTACATTGTTTTGTTTCTGAATGAATCAACCGTGTAAATGATTCGGTCCAATCGCAATGACTCACTTAACAGTGACTTGTTGCCACCTACTGGCGGTTTTAATTTCACATTTAAAATATCTTTTAATTTTTAAAATAATTTCAAATATCAGTATTCAACATTTTATGTTTTAAATATCAAAACATTATTTATGCATTTGTAACTGCAGGCTAAAGCATTCCATGTCTTTCTAAGCTGCATTAACATGTGTAAATACATCTAAATGCCACTTCATATGCAACTTCTGCAATGATAAATGTTATTGATACTGATTTAGTTTGTTTAGTAACAGCCTAAATGTATTATTATTATAATTGCCTGATTAAATGTAAGAATTTGACTCAAAAGATGAAGTACACTTTTAGAAAAAATGGCTTTTATAAAGGTAAAAAATGCCCATAAAAGTAAAAAATAAATTTAAACTAATTGGAAAAGATTAATTTCTATCACTGCTGTGAACTGACCACACAGAATATGAAGAACATCAAAAACTTTAGGAGTCAGCTGTCCACGGTAGTCCTTAAGATATCAGCACAATAACACACTCAGCAAAATATTGTCTAATTATCTTTATAGATAAAATCACAGAAAATATTGAGATATTATTTTTTGTCAATATCGCACACCCCTAGTACTGACAAAATTATTTGCAACGGTCACTTTGTCACGACCAGTGTAGACGGCCTCAAACTGTTGGTGTATTTCTGTCTTTTTTTGGGGGGGGGGCTAGTAGAAATTATGAATGGCCGGTAACTTAAAAATGTAGTAGCCAAATTGGCTGGTGAGTGAAAAAGTTAATTTCAATCCCTGTACGTAAATGAAAAGTGTTCTTCAGGCATTCCAAATAAATTAATATGTGTGGGAAAAAAATCCTCTCCCTTTTACCAAGCGCACTCTGTTCTCTGCAATCCCTCCTACTAGCAACAATAAATGCAGCCATTTCAAACGCAAAATTGTTTAAGACATGCTTTTTGGGGCATTAAATAATGGCACAAATGCCAGTAATTTGACAAGCACAAATGTTAGTAAATCACGTTGTGATTCATTTTAATATTCCCCTCTCATAAATTTTGCGTCTGAAAGGGAAACTCCAACAAATGCACATTCAACAAGGTCAGGCACAAAAATAACTGTGTCCACACCTTTTCAGTGCTAATTCTTCACTGCTTGTCTTTAGTAAATCCTGACAGTACTATTTTACCGCCAAACGACGGTTTGCGCTGGCGCATGCTGTTAGTAAATCTGGCCCTTAATGTTGTATTTGTGCTAATCATGTTTATCAAATTAAAACTGATCAACTGGTGATACTTCTAGTCTGGAACACAAACCCTGAGTAGTGTTGATTTAATATTACTTCTTATTTTGCCATGTGTGTATTCTGATAACATTTTTGAAAGCAACAAAATTTCATTATAATATAGGTGTTTTGTTCAAGGTCAATTCTCATTTGAAATCTTGATCGCTTTCTGGACCTCCCTCAAGAATATGCCCAGGACAAAAGGTGGCCCTGCACATGAGCAGAGATGGAAGATTTCAGATTGCATATTTCTAGACGGTTCTGCTCCACTGTTCAGCACTATTGAGCTAAATTGGAGGATATGAACAAATTGATAGCTTTCTTCAAGTATTATGGGGGGGGGGGGGGGGGACGACTGCAAGATGATTATTATGTGCTAAACATTCTTAGACATTCTTACCAACATGTGTTCATTCTTGACCTTAGCCTGTCCTCTAAAATGAATTTGAAGCCTGCTGAAGGCTTTACAGATTAGTTTCTCTTTTAAAGAGAAAATGAGAGATTACAACAAAATTTTCATCAGTATTCTGTGTTGGAGAAATTTGATTTAAATGACCAGCCACTTACGCTTGGAACAACATACTCTGTTTGATGAGCACTGTTCATTATGATCTTCCTCTGGTGAGCATAGCATACTATTGTGAGTTCATACAACACATTCAGGTACATATGTGGGCCCAGTCCAGTGGTTCTGATTTGGCTTGATGCCAGGCTAAGATGACACTTAAAATCCTGAAAGATAATTTTGATCGCAGGATGAAAATGAATGCACCTCCTTGAGTTTTCAAGAATGGCACAGTTGTCAAGTTCTCATTTGATGCTATCTTTGCTTTTATTGTGATTGATTGACCATTGTATGAAAAACATACACATTGAAATTAAAGTGGAAATTTACTGGGATAACAAACAAGTGTGTGCATTCAACACCCAAGGGCAACTCAGCTGGTTATGCTCTTTGACTGGGTTTGATTAAGAGATGGGAATGGAGAATTGGACGATAAACTCAGAATTGTCTGGAGTCACATGATGGCTCGTTTATTCAGTGTCCAATGAGGAAAGAGTAATATAAGAGTGAACATCCTCTTCTTTTCCATTTGATCTGAGCACAGGGCAGACATTCTGTACAGGACATATACATTGCCAAAGGCTGTTCCCGTACAGTGTTACCAGAATAAAACTCACAAGATTCTACGCTGAGCTTCCAAGTGCTGTCAATCTAGTTTACACAAAACTGTCATAAACCAGGAAATGCAGAGGAGGGATGCTGAACTTGTCCAATGGTCCATTTAACATTTCTGGCAGGGAGAGATGTACAAGTTAAAAAAGGTCTTGGACTCACTTCGCTGTCCTGTCAAAGTGTGTACAATTACCACTTTTATGACAGTGTTGGTCATTGTTTAAGAAACCACCAACACAACCAATGTCCTAGTGTATGGTTTTTATTCATGTTTTATTCAAAACAAATTATTAGCCTTAGCCTCAGATGGACTCGGATACAAATTTCAGACAAATACAGAAAGTTCAGATTTGATTCACTGTGTAATGAAATTAACTCATTTGTAATTGTACGGAATTAATTATTATTAATTCATTCAGGTTTTGAAAGGACTCGGATCTGAAAAAGTCGAGGTCCACCTGATTAAACTGATTTTGAATTTAAATGGTTTACACCCTATCAGCTACTCGGCCAGTGAGAAGGTAATGTCAGTGTATATTACCAATTGAATATGTATTTTCCTGGCCACGGTCAATACAATTATTATAAGTAAGCTATTATAGTAATTATTATAAGTAAGTTACGAGCTAGGTAGCAAGGATCTTTTTGGCAAAAGTTTTAACCTTGAAATTATATGACACCAACAATGATTCTTTATAAATGAAACATGAATTTTATTGGCTATCTTAGATTACATCAAAACTAAGCTAAAACACACAAACATAAAGTTTCTTTAGAATGAGAGTTGACGGAGTTTCATAGTTCTACCTCATTTTCACGTCACAAAGCAGAGGATTTTAGCTTATGTTTACTGCTTAAATTAGCTCGTTCACCAGTTCAGCAGAGATAAGATTTTGTTCGTTTACTTGCGTTCTGCTGGGTTGACAGCTGAAAAGCTGAGTTTCCTGGTTTGGCTGCTTGAGGGAATTCCGTTGCTGATTGGTCGCTGAGGTGACGTTTGAATGACGTTTGAATGACGTCCTTTCGGGAAAGCCCTCCGGAGATTGGTTGGCTTCTTGATGGCGCAGAGGCTTCAGCAGTTTTGCTACAGTCTGAGTTTGCGTTAAGTTCTTTGAAGGTCGTGTTTCTCTGAAGTGTTTGAGTTTTGAATGACCGATCACTTTGATGGTAAGCATGGGAGCACAAGTTGGGAGTGCTCTTAACACGGCGACAGGCGAGAGCAAGCAAGAAAATCTGTCCTACATTTTGCTCTGCTGCATAAGTCCGTCCCACGACGTGACTTTCCAATCGCCTTCTTGCCAGGCGGAGCATGCATATATTACCCAGAGGCTCCAATTTATTATGTGGAGAAATTAAGATTTGCAGGTTTTGTTAATAACTTCTATATAGTGTCGTACAACACATACTGTTTGAAATAACAGCTTTTCACTTATTTCAATATTCTGCAATTATCACAAGTTTACGTTCAACACTAAACTTCACATATCTTACACACATAGTAATAACCTCATTTCCTAAAAAGGGGTAATAAACACTGATTAAAGTTGCACCGATTAAATGAACACATCAAGCATATATATATATAAGACATACAACATATTATTTATGAATCTATGCTCCGATACTTTCAATGATTTTCAACGATTGTCTGTGTAAGCTTGTGTCCCTTTTCTTTGGAATGCAGGGGGGAAAGGGGAGGTGTCCTGAGGTCGTGCCCATGTCACGAGTTGGGAGTCTGCCATTTTTCTCCTGGACATGGGCTATTAATCTGTCGCTTTCTGTTTATCAAATTATTAATTTATGTGTTAAACGGTCAGGGGTCCCAAGAGTGTCTGTCGCGGGAATCTTTCCAGATACCAGGTTCTTTGTTCTGTGGTCCATTAGATGGTTTATTTATGCTGAAGCCAGTCACGAAACCTAGTGACTTTCTGTTGCTTAAATGAATCCAGATGGGGGAGGGGGTCAGTTCTTGTTGTCCTAGTATTGTCGATACCGGAGGTGGCTTGGTAAATCACCCTCATCTTGTGTTTCTTGTAAAGATAAGCAGAGCGAGACAGGAACTCATTTGAGAAAGTTGGCGCCTGGGCTGACCATGGTTCAGCTTTTACGACTCTCATATGGTTTGAGAAGGGAGGTTAGTTTTCTGATGGAATGCGGAGATTCCATCGTTCATTTGTGTGATGTTCGCAAATGCCTTACATATCCCCCTTTAGCTCGGTGATGTTCCCGGTGCGAACATCGGCGGGCACTGGAACAAGAGGCATAGAGAGAGGACAGGCACACACAAGATACAAACAACATCTCCATCTCTAACTGAATCCTGGTGCAAGGCTTAGGTAATTTGGGGACAATTGCTCTAGGAACACTTGAGATGAGATAGGGGTGCATTGTTTAGGATTACTTGTATCATTATTGTATCATTTAGATTGCTCTAGTTGTCAGAGGTTCGACGAGGCGGTATAGGCATAATCTCAATCAGGTTTGTTGAGTTCTCAGGTTCAGGTTCAGGTTCTTGGTCCGTTTTATCACGTCGGAACATGCGCGGGACGCCGGACGTGCATTTGTTGAAAGACTCTTGAACGGCGTTCACTCGCTTGTGGAGGAGGAAGGCAAGTGTCAGAGTCACAACATATCCTACAATAGTAGAAACGCAAAGTGCTGGGTCAGCGGCAGACCAAGACCGAATGATTGGCGCGCCAGCGGGCGGAAGGCGAGCGATAGCTTCTGAAGCTGTATCAACAGGAGTCAAATCAATAAGTTGTGTTCCTTCCTCCTTGATCCTTTCTTCCAATTCTGGATCGAGGACGAAGGAATGCTGTCTGAAGAAGGGTGATATTTCGAGTTCGGCCTGATACTCGTCGTCGGTAAGGTGATACGATGCTAAATCGTCAATATGGAGGATCTTACCCTTAGGGACATTGATCCATAAAGTTTGGTTGGGTAGGATAATGTGCATGGCAGTGTCGTGTCCATCATAGGTGAGGGTAGCCATACGCGCTGGGGTGTTGACTAGCCATCGGTTTCAACGATTTATGACAAAAAAAAAAATGTTGGTGAAAGGAGTCAATCCTAGTTTCGGGATCTGGATTTAAAGTTGAGTTAAGGGAGTTCCCTGACGAGGGGACTAGAGGGGAAAGGAAATTGTAGTGAGAGGGGGAAACGAAAAACACAAAGAGAGACACAAAGGGAAAAAAAACAAAGAGATACAAGGACACCGAATGAGGTGAGACAGCAAACGAGTGTCACATGTGTGGAGTACCTCCTCAATACTAGAGGTTGGTCCTAGCAGTGCGGCGGAGGAGAGCGTGTAAGTGTTGTGTCTACGCAAGGTGGCTATATGTTTTCCTAGAATGACAGAAGTTATGTAAGTGTGGTGTAGAGTATGAGATTGTCAGTCTGTGTCAGTTGGTTTGATCTTCCCCCTTTTCCTGTCGGTTGGAGCCCTGGTGCCTCTTTATCTGGTTTCGATGGACCCATCGAAGGATGGGCTCGCTGCGCCCTTGTCTGATTTTGATTCGATAGGCAACAGGTGAGAGCTTGTCCAAAATCTCATGGGGTCCTGTCCAGTGAGGTAGGAATTTCTTTGACAGGCGATGGGGAGCGTTCTGCCTTGATTGGGTGAAGAGGCCTTTTGGTCGTAGTAGGCTTTTCGACCTTCCACACTTCTTTGGAGTTGTTGTTGCGCGAAAGTTGTTCTCAGGTGTTGATGCAACTCCTCCAGGTATTGGTGAGTGGTATAGGCGGTAACGAGGTTCAGGTCACCAGGTTGGTACAGCAGGTGTAACGGTAGTGTCATTTGTAACCCCATCATCATCTCGAACGGGGGTACTCCGGTAGACCGGTGAGGGGTGGCCCTGACGGCCATCAGTACCAGAGGAAGCTTAATATCCCAATCCTTTTGATTGGCGGACACGTACTTCTTCAATGTGCTGACCACTGTCCTGTTGGTTCGTTCCACTTGACCTGAGGAAATTGGGTGATGGCTTATATGGAGCTTGGCCTGTATACCCAAGAGTTTCCACACTTCTTGCATGACTTCAGCGGTGAAGTGGGTTCCTCGGTCAGAGTTGACCCTTAAAGGCAGTCCGAACCTTGAGAAGATGTGGTTCATCAAAAGGCAGGCGCGGCGGGTTATAGCAGCCACTGATGGGGTGGGTGGGAGGGCAGGACATGTCCAAGACTCTCCGTGTAATGCACCTGCTTTGGCGAGGGCATCAGTTTGGTCATTGAGATCTTTGTCTTGTCCTGGTTGTCGTGAGTGGCCTCTGAACTTTTTCCAATAAACAATCATGTCATGTTCAGTGACGATGGGTTTGCATGCTTGGAAGAGTTCCTGATGTTTGACAGGCTTGTTGTTAGCCGTCTTGAATCCATTCTGTTTCCATCCAGCTAGATGGCATGTGAAGCTTAGACGGGCATAGTTCGAGTCGGTACAGATGAGGAGTTCTTTGATGTTGTGGGATGCAGCAAATTGTAGGGTGATGAGGATGGCCGCAATTTCTGCATATTGTGATAAGTGAGGGCCTAATTTGAATTTTTTCGATGAACTGTCGTGAGTAATTGCACACTCCCAGAAAGCTTTGTAGCTCAGAAATGTTAGTGGGTGTTCTTATGTTTTGGATTGCCTGGGTGCGACTGGACTGTGGTTCAATACCGTCCCGTCCAATTAACAGACTGACTTATTTAACTTTGGTTTTGCACCATTGTCCTTTGTGGAGGGCGATCTTTGCTCCTGCTGTTGTCAGCTGGTTCAGGACGTGATCGATTTCTTTGAGGTGGTCTGCCACATTTGAGCTTTTCAACAGCACATCATCCACGTAAACGAGGTTGCCTCTGGTTCTGGCATCAGGGCATGCTTTGTTCAGGAAGATGTTGAATTCAGCTGGTGAGTTGGCATAGCCAAAGGGACACCATGTGAAGGTGTATTGTCGATTGGCAAAGGTGAATACCAACTTGTGTTTGTCATCAGGGTGGACAGGAATTGTCCAAAATCCCGAGGCGACGTCCATTGTGGAAAGGATCGTTGAGCCTTTGATTTTGGGAATCTCTTGGTCCAGCTGGGTCATTGGCCATTGTGACAAGGGTACTTGCTGGTTCAGATAGTCGATAGTGGGCTGCCATTTGCCGTTGGGTTTCATGACTGGCCATATCGGAGCAGAGTATGTGCTGTTACAGGGCCGGATGACCCCCTTTTCCAGCATGGAGTCAACAATTTCTTGCACTGGCTCATATGATGCTATTGGAATCTTGTACTGTCGCACAAATGTGGGTGGTGCATTTGGGCTTGTCGGGATGCGCACACTGTGGATGTTGGTCAGTCCACAGTCCAGGGAGTCCTTTGCGAAGGAGTCCTTGTACTTGTACAAAACCTCTTTGAGTCCTTGGCGGTCTGCTTCCTTGTGGAGGGCATCCGCCTCACTCAGGATCTGTTGGATTTGTGCGGCGAACCCGGTGTAGGGTTCCTCCATGGTTGAGGGTCTCTGTGCCTTGATGGTCACCTGTGCAGGTGATTCTGTTGTGGGCTGCTTTGAGACAGCATAGACTGGAAGGTGTGTGTCATCTGTGATTTCTGATCGGCAGACGCTTTCTCTGGGCACTGGCAGAATAGAAGTGATGGCAATGGTTCCATTGGGTCTTGTGAACGTTACGGTGTCATCATATTCATCTGACAGTAGTTGGACTGGTATGTGGCCTATGACCGGTACCGTTAGCTCAAAGTCATGGAACGTCTGGTTAATGAGCCATCCCAGGTGACTGGCTTTGGGAATGTTGATGTCATTGGCCGTACAGTTGTTGAACAATATGTACACAGCACGAGATGACACTTCAATGAGAGGTGTGGCTTCCAAGGTCAGTCCTAGTCTTAGGCAGGTCCTGGAAGGTTGGAAGAAGCCTAGCTTACTGTCGAGAGAGTGGCCAGGTCGCATGTTGAGGCGGACGCTGACACTCTTGCTGTAGGCAGGTATTGCAGCTTCTTGCTCACTGATCATGGCACATGCGTCTGGCATTGTTTGACCAGATCGAAGGTTCTTGAGGTTGACTGCCGTGGTCAGTTGGTGTGACAGGGGAGCCCATATGACGTCGTTCACGATGTCCACACAGGCATTGAGCCGGACCATGATGTCTGCTCCAATGCAGATGTCATGAGGTAGGTTGGGGACAACGAGAAAGTAGTGGCTCAGGTGTCTGTTGTTCCATTTTATGTCCACAGTGCAGATGATCTTGGAGGTAGCCATGGTTGTCGACCAAGGACTGAGATGGAAGCGGCTGTGTCTTGAGACATGTGGGAGGCTCTGCTGTCTTTGTTTCAATGCTCTGAATAGCTTCAGGCTGATAGCTGAGTTCTCCACCCACAGGGGTAATGCTGCGTCGGACACTGAGGTGTCGTGGACATTTATGGCAGTCATGATTCGAAGGGGGCCTGAGTCTGAGTCAGGCGCCTGCAGTGAGCAGAGGAAAGGGTCCAGGATCTTGCTGCTTGGAGTTGAGCTTGGCCCTGGCTTTGACATTGCATCATCAGTCAGTGAGTTGGTGGCGGTGTCTGTGGTTTGACACTGCGACTCGTTGGAGACTACTGACTGGAAGGGTAGAGGCTCACAGACTTGCGTCCATATCTTTAGTTGCTTGAAGTCAATTAAGGGTTCAAAGCGGTTAAGCAGGCATTTTCCAATGATGAGTGGATACGTGTTGAGTGGTGAGACGTATACTAGGTGAACAAGGTCCACTGGTCCCACAGTTAGGTGAATTGGGGCCATGTGGTTTAGTTGTAGGCCCGTGTGGGAATACGCTTGAAGGTTCAGCTCGCACCTTTGAAGTTTGAGGGTGCTATTAGACCTCTTTGTTCTTTCTTGGACTTCTTCAAGGAGTTCAGTTGACATTAGAGTGATGTCGGCTCCCATGTCCAGGAGGGCTTCGACTTTGATGTGGCGTTCAATGATGATGGAGAGGTAAAACTGTTTTGCTATACCTTTCTCAATGAGGTCACCCAGAAGTTGAGGGACTGGAGTTTGGGATGAGACAGGTAGGATGTCAGGACTGATCTGGTGTTCATTGGAGGAGTGGCAGATGACCAAGACAGCACTTTCAGGAACTTGAGTGGTTTCGTCAGCAGGTGTTTGTTGGACGCTGCTGTGATCTGACGCATCAGGTGTTGGGTCAGTTTCTGACTGTTTTGCGGGTTGTTCAGGTAAGATTTCTTGTCCGTCTGAAGTTATAGAGGTTACTGTTCTCTGAGAGTGAGGTGAAGGAGTGCTGTTCTCTGTGGCTGGTTGGGTCAGCTGGTCGCTGCCTTCTCTTCCGACTGCTAGTCAGGCTGACTCTGGTTTCTCTTTCTTTTCCCACTTCCGATCCTCCTCCTTTCGGTGGAAGAACTCTTTCATCATCATTTTCATTAGCTCTTGTGAGTCGAAACACGGTGATGTGTTTTGTTCTTGTGTGGATTCAGTTTGAGCTTGGTCAGCATGAAATCTTTGCGAGTTCCTTCGTTGATTCCTTGGACTGGGTGCTTCAGGGTGTGTCTGTCATTTTCCCTTGGAGGTTCCGTTGGATTCCCATGAGCCTTTTCCTCTTGAGTTTCCAAACGAGTTGGGCTGATTCCACGATCTGTCCCATTGAGTCTCACGAGGTCTGGATTGGTCCCAAGATTTTTCCCAGTGACGTCCAGGTGAGTGTTGTCGTCCACGCGGTCCATCCCAGTGGTTGTTCCTCTGTTTAGGTCGGGTACCAGCATGGGAGTCTCGTTCTCTGTTGGATGAGGGTGTGTTCCACTCTTTGTGTGGCGGCTTGGCATGGTCTTGATGTTGGGCGCCCTCCAGAGCCAGACCTTGACTTTGAGTGTTGAAGTCAAGAACTGTTGGGGTTTTGGCGCCCTTTTCTGAGTCCATCTTCTGTTTGCCATAGGTTTTCTGTGCCAAGTCACGCAACTGTTGAGCATTCATTGTCCGCGGACATGCGAGAATGCCCAGATGGTGGCTTACTCCAGGATGGAGGTTTCTCAGGAAGAGAGTTTTGAAGTTTAGATCATCTTCCATGTTCGGTTCGTTGCGAGTTCCGGAGTATGCTCATCTGAGTCGGCTGTACTAGGCTTGAGGAGATTCGTGACGTCCTTGTCTCATCTCCAGGGCAGCCACTAGTCCTTGTTCTGACTCAGGGTCGGCGAATCCTTTAATGAGGACCTCTCGGAGGAGGTGGTAGTCAGCCTTTGTGTGAGCCGGCTGCCTGTCCAGGAAACTGCGCACGTCGGGGCTGGCTGTTGTTCGGAGCAAATAGAGTCTATCTTTGTCCGTGACATTGAATCTCATTTCCTGATGGAAATCGACGTCTTGCAGATAAGCCTGGACATCTTGGCTACCTGGCACCCTTGGGGTGAATTTGCCAATGTTTCTGGCGAGCTTGTTAAGGTCTTTGAGGTCCAAGCCATGCGATGATCTGTGGCTGGCTGGAGCAAGTTCTCTTAGCTTTGCCGTGAGGTAAGGTTCTTCAGAGGGAGTCGGTGAATGTTTCAGCACTGCCCCCTCCCCCTTTTGCTCACGTGTCAGTCGAGGAACAGGTGACCCAGTCCTGCTTGGCAGGGGTGAGACAGGTGCCCGTCGGGTCCTTGTAGGCTCAGGCCGCAGCTCGTAGGCATGTCTGAGTTCCTCTCTGATGCTGTCGGACTTCTCTTTGATGTAGTCCAGCTGTAGTGTTAGGCGACTGATCTCGTTTCTTGACTCATCCAGGTGAGTTTCAAGTGCTTTAATTTGGCTGTTCTTGTCTCTGAAGTCGGCCTTTGCCTTTTCCAGGAGCTGTTCTGCATATTGTAGCTTGCTGGAGAGATCAGCGTAGTCAGCCTTGCCTCATTCCATTTCTTGGATAGCAGCTGCTAGGGTCTCTTTTAGCCTAGTGATCTCCTCCTCAGTGCCTTGTTCCACTTCATCAGGCCCTTCTTGTCGTTCCTGAGCCTCCAGTTCTAGCTGCTCGACACGTCGTTGTGCGCGTGTTAGCTCCTGCTGGAGATGGGCGGTGTGCCTGTCGCTCAGCTTGAGGGTGGCGATGAGTGTGTGGCTTAAGGAGCCGGTGATCTTTGCTAATTCTTTGTGACTGTAGCTCTGACTTGGGTCTTGTTTCATGAGGTTTGCTATGTTGTCATCCAGCTGGTCCTGTGTCTGATGCCTCAGTGTTTCAGCAGCCTTAGGTAGGAGGCTGTCAGTTGCGACGCTTAGCCAGGTCTCGAGGTCTTCCCAGTGGCCAACAGAGTCTGTTGTGCGAGACATGTTTTGGCGTGGTGAGGGAGATCTTAGAACCTAGACTGACACAGACCTTGAAGAAGAGGAAACAAACCAAACAAAACAAACAAGGCAAAACAGGGGTGTAAGTGTGCAATGTCACATGTGGTTTGACAGTGAGTATGTAAGGGACAGGTGAGTGTAGTTCTCGGTGACTGTGATTCTCTGGTGGGCGTGCTCCTAATTTGTAGTCGCTGTGGGGAGAATTAGTAAGGACACAGGTAGCACAGCTAGAGAACGGAGGGATGAAAAGAAAAAGAACAAACAAAACGGAGCAGCGGACAGGATAGTAATTGGCTGTTTCCAATTTTCCTGTAAGAGAAAAGTTTTTTTTTTCTTTTGTAAGGAAAAGGAAGTTAATGGTAAGATGAGAGGGAGGATAAAAGAACAAAATACCCTTTTCTGGTAGCAGAATGAGGATAATTGAATTTTCTTCTCTTTTTCCTTTTGGTTAAGTTTGATTTAGAAGGATGCTTCTAAACCGGCGTTTGGGAATGGGGATTTCTTAATACCACAAACCACAGGACTGTGACTGTTATTAAAATTCCTCCGGGTGAAGGAAAAACAATAAAAATGACAGTATTGGGTTTTTTAGCTGTTAAGATTGACACTGTTCATCATTTTTTTTGTTCCTAGATGCTTGTTCAAATTTTTGGCGGATGCCTATCAGTCTTCTTAGGTGAGTAGGGTTTCGCAAGAGAGTGAAAGGTAAATGGAAGCCAATTTTGAAACGGCATTCTCAAGTTTCACAAAATACCTGTTCAATTTCTAAAAATTATCTGCTTGGTGATTTCCACAGGCAACATCCCAGCAAAACAACCGCAGTAGTCAACTCAGAAGGAAACAGCTGAGAGAGAGAAGCAGAAGAAGAGAGAGAAAAGTTTTGCTCTCCCAATGTATTAAATGAATTAAATAACTGAAAGGGAGAGGGAAAGAAGGCCAATTGCAAATTAAATTAAATTTTAACCAGGAAATACCATTTCTAACCCGAAATTCTAATGATGTTATCATTAAAATTGATGAGAGTAATTAAAAATTACTATTAATCAATCAATATCTTGAAGCAGGATAACTCAAACCCTAATGCTAACCATGAAATTAAAATTGTATTGCCTTATTGACGGTTAAGGATTAAACATTTTTTATGTTTGTTATTAAAATTAGCAATGCAATTATAGCTGACTGATCAACAAATATCGTGGCAATATGGAAACAGGACCCGTAATTAATTATTAAATGAAATTAAAATTCCAAATATGTAATTAATTATGAAATCAGTATTAGTAACTTGTGATCCTTAAAGATTAAATATTTAATGTTGTTGTCTTTTAATTATAATTAGCAATTACAATTCAACTTCATCAATAAGTATTGTTCCTATGTGGAGGCAGGAACTGAAATTAATTTATGAGATGAAATGTAAATTCCAAATTTGTAATTAATTTATGAAATGAAATGTAAATTCCCAATCTGTAATTAATTTATGAAATGAAATGTAAATTCCAAATCTGTAATTAATTTGTGAAATGAAACGTAAATTCCAAATCTGTAATTAATTTATGAAATGTAAATTTCAAATCTATAGTTAATTGCGAAGTTAAATTACCGATTTCAGATCCTTAAGTATAGGAAATTAATAATATTTACTTATGTCCCTAAAATTACCAGAGCCGTTATAGCTGAATTAATCACAACGTAGCATTACAGTAATGGGGCTGAGAACCAGAATACAATTTTAAAACAAAGACAACAACAGCTTTTAAGCCAGGGAAAACCTTCAATAAACATGATTAAAACTCAACTATGATTGTGTACACAAGGTTATTACGTTCGTGTTTGGGAATGTTCCTTCTCAATGAGAGGAGAAGAGGAGAGAGATAGTGAAAGATACAGTTCAAATGTAACTAAGCAAGTAACTTCACACACTGCAACACATTTCCTGCATTTGAGACCACACAAATGCTACGTGCTAACCATTAGCCTTCAATGCTAATAGCTTAGCTTGGCTATCTGTTTACAAACAGCTCAAAATGGCGCTGGCAGGCTGGAAGTTCCCTCCGGAAAAGGTTTCCTTCGACTTCCGGGTTACGACTTGTTACTATGGCAATGTACACAGCATGAGCATGTGAGCTCACTGTTAGCTGTGGGTTGTCCGTGAAATGTCAGCACATCTGCACTACACAACCAAAAGCACTATTTAGATTCTTATCTTACAGTGCTGTGTAACACTCAACTCGTTCAGATTGAGGTGAATTTATGTACAGATTTACTGCAATTAATACAATAACTGTTGTTGATACCTCAGCGGATATCAGCACATCGTCTATTTATACAGACAAAACACACGTGGATTTAACCACGGTTTCATTTGATCAAGCTTTCACAATTCTCCCATCACAAAAATAACGTCTCGGACACTCTGTGAGTACCGCATTTTCAAGTTCACTAGTTTCTTTAGTGAATTAAATGGCTAGAGCATTAACTAGCTAGGTTAATCTTCTGAAGCCGGGAGATTTATTTATCATAGACTAATTTGGAGATGGGACACGCACCAACAAATTGAACTATGAAGGCCTTTTAGAGAACGTAAACGAGGAAAACGGCCGTTTCTTCCTTCGTGCGCTTTGACGCGACATTTTTGTCTCGGTGGACAAAATTAAAACGTTTTATTTTTCTTACTGCAGTTAAATTCTAAATAACACTCGAGTTTCACATTCAAACAACACGCTCTGCCGTGCTATAACAACATATCCAATAACACAACAAATTCAGTTTCTCTATCTTTTAACCTATTTTTCCGGATAAAAATAGACAAAATTCATAATATTATCTTGGGTCATTAATTTCTCAGTCGAATCTTTGCCAGCTTATTTTTCTCCACCAGATGTAATGAAATTAACTCATTTGTAATTGTAGGGAATTCATTATTATTAATTCATTCAGGTTTTGAAAGGACTCGGATCTGAAAAAGTCGAGGTCCACCTGATTAAACTGATTTTGGAATTAAATGGTTTACACCCTATCAGCTACTCGGCCAGCAAGAAGTTAATGTCAGTGTATAATTACCAATTGAATATGTATTTTCCTGGCCACGGTCAATACAATTATTATAAGTAAGCTATTATAGTAATTATTATAGGTAAGCTACGAGCTAGGTAGCAAGGATCTTTTTGGCAAA